>NW_027223761.1:1421062-1673562 GCF_028538775.1 Myotis yumanensis | reverse complement strand
CTCCCTGAGCCTCCCCTCCCGCCGCCTCTGCCCCTCGCCCTCCTCTGGCCATGGAGTGTCTTTGTTCTCAGGGAAGTTGGTTACTTAATAAAGAGAATTGGGCACTGACTGTCCCCAGGGTGTGGCAGGACCGACGCCCCGGAGAGGCTGGGGAGCCCGGGGAGGGGACCAGCAGGTCGCCGGCCCCGGGGGCACTGTCAGGGCGGCCCCGAAACTGTCCTGTTGACGTCTCTCCAGTCCTGCCGGGTGAACGGTCTCCCTGCCCGTCACTCCCGGCCTGGCTGACGTGGGCACCGTCACAAAGTAAAGATGGACGGGCAGGCCTCACTCGGGCGCAGCCGGCCATAAACTCCGCTTCCTGCACCGCTACCTCCTCGCCGTGCCCAGCCCCATAAAGAAGGCAAACGGAGGCCCGGCCCAGCCGCCCAGCGTGTCCGCCTGCCGCTAGGGCCGGTGCCCTCAGGGCAGGCGGAACAGGAGGCCAGGCCTGCGCCCTGCCCATGCCCAGGCCTCGGAGCCGAGACATGTGGGCCCCTGGGCACCTGCTAGGGACACGCCAAGCCTGGCAGGGCCCCCCGACCTCTGATGAGGCAGGAGCCAGGAACAGGGGCTCCCCAGGCACAGCAGGGAGGGACCCTGGCAGTGGGGGGAGTCTGATTGGGCGACGGGGGGCCTGGTCTCCCTCCGGCTCCGCAGCATCCGGGCCAACCGGGCCCTGCAAGAAGGGGCCTCCCCCCCCCACCACCCCCCGGCAGCCGGCTGGTCGCAGAGCAGCAGCACGAGCTGAAGGACATGAAGGAACTGGAGCCCCGTGTGCTGCTGGGGGCGTGGAGGGCCCTCCACCATTTAAAGTGGGGCTCACCCCAAAGGAAGTGAAGCGGGTGCCCAGGTCTCTGCTCACCACGCCCCCAGCAGCGTTATCACGGGAGCTAAACTCACAGCCTCCCCCCACCTCGGGGCGCAGCCCGGGTGTCCCGGACGACGGATCGGCACGCGGACCTCACTCGCCTTCAGAGGAGGGACCCTGCCGCCTGCCCCCCAGGGGGGGGATGGACATGAGGACGCTGGGCCGAGCGAATAAACCAGACCCAGAGGGACAGACCCCGAGTCGGATCCACAGACAGGAAGTAGATGGTGGGGCAGGGGTGGGGGCGGGGCAGGGGTGAGTGTTTAACGGGGACAGAGCTTCCGTCTGGGAGGATGGAACGTTCTGGGGACGGTGGTGGTCACGGCTGCACCTCAGCGCGAATGTGCTCACGCCTGAGCCGTGCCCTTCGAATGGGAAGAGGGGAAGTTTATGTTCTGTGTGTTTTATGACACAAAATAAAAATATGAAAAATAAAAAAAATTGATACATTTATTTATTTAAAAATATATTTTATTGATTTTTTACAGAGAGGAAGGGAGAGGGATAGAGAGCTAGAAACATTGATGAGAGAGAAACATGGATCAGCTGCCTCCTGCACACCTCCCACCGGGGATGTGCCCGCAACCCAGGTACATGCCCTTGACCGGAATCGAACCCGGGACCCCTCTGGCCGCAGGCCGACGCTCTATCCACTGAACCGCACCGGTCAGGGCCACATTTATTTTAAGTCACAAGTAAGTAAGCTCAGGTCAGGGCCTTGCCACTCCCCACATCGGGGTCTCCCTGCGAAGGTGTTGGGGAGCCCACTTGACAAGAAAGGCGCCCCGCAGGGCCGGGAGGGGAACCCCCGCTGCCCCGATCTCGGGCCTACACCCCCAGACTCCCCGCGGCCCCGAGCTCTGCGACACGCAGGGACATCCACCCGCATTGGCCGTGTGAGGCCCCGAGCGCAGCTCGGCCGTCAGGGGCTGTGACCTCCGTCAAAGCAACGCCAGCGCCGCATGCGGACAGAGCAGCGCTGTCCAGAGAACCGTGTTCTACAACAGGACGCGCAGTGCCCGCGTGGGTGAGCGCCGTCCACGGAAGCCCTGCCGCGCCCCCCGCGCCTCGTGACCGGCGAGGTCAGCCTCCCCCGGGCTCAGCGGGGAAAAGGCAGGATCTCGCCCGGGACTGCGGCCTCCTCTCTCCGTCCACGCGCCCCCACGCCCCGGCAGCCGCAGTCCTTTGAGGGCGGAGGGCGATCTGGCCGTGGACGCCCCAGCCTGTCACCGTGACACCAGCACGTCCCTCCTGTTCTGTGGGGGGCTCTGGTCCCGGAGCCCCGACATCCCGCGTGCGGACACATCCGCTTCCAACGGGGAAACCGCTCTCGTTGCCACGCGCCCCTCCCAGGGTCTCAGTGGGAGGCTGTCCCGCCCCAAAGGCAGGTCCCGAGATGCGAATCCCCTTGAAGGCTCATTCGCCCCGGCCACCAGCAACCAGCACGGTGGCTGCTGCCCTCCAGGTGCCGGCTCTGGCCCAGGGCAGCTCAGGCCTCGGCCTCCACACGGGGTGCTTCTGGGGGGGCAGAGGGCGCCTGGGCGACCCCCAGTTCCCCAGGAGCCAAGACAGGGTGACACGCAGACACCCTCACTGGCCCTGCAGCGTGTGCTGGGGAGGGGCCTTTGCACCCTCTGCGCCAGCGGGGGAGGAGGGGACGAGGGAAGTCGGGTCTCAGTCTTGTTATAAAAGGAGTTCAGAGCCTGGCCCAAGGCTCAGGGACTGAGCATCGACCTA
The DNA here is from genome assembly GCF_028538775.1 of Myotis yumanensis. Classification (NCBI taxonomy): domain Eukaryota; kingdom Metazoa; phylum Chordata; class Mammalia; order Chiroptera; family Vespertilionidae; genus Myotis; species Myotis yumanensis. The sequence continues at coordinate 1,670,918 of NW_027223761.1, read as the reverse complement.
GGAGCCAGGAGGTCAGGATTCAATTCCCCGTCAGGGCGCAGGCCCGGGTTGCGGGCTCCATCACCAGTGAGGGGCGTGCAGGAGGCAGCCGATCCATGATTCTCTCTCATTGATGTTTCTCTCCCTCTCCCTTCCTCTCTGACATCATAAAAATATATTTACCCAAAAGAAGGAGTTTAGAGCTCAGGGACCCCAAAAGGGTGTCAGAGACCCCAAGGGAGAGGGGGCCGCATGGAGCACATGACCGAATCGGGCAGGGGGTGGGGGCGGGGCCGGGGAGAAACCCTCCACCCCCACCCCCACCCCCGGGGCCCCTTTCAAACCTAAAATGAATGAAATGCTCACTTCGGCCCAGGCCCTGCGCTTTCTGACACTCGGTTTCCCTGCCTGGTCACCAGAGCCTCTCTGGACATCCGTCCTGCTGTTGGGGGGGGGGGGGGGTGCTGCGCCTACAGCGCCCAGGCTCCGGGTACTGGGCGCAGAGCCCCCAGGGGAGCCTGGCCTCCCACCTGCCCGCCTCCCAGGGCCCGCAGAGGGGCCTGCCAGGGCTCACCAGGGCTCGGTCGGGCGATGCCACCAGCTCCTTCAAGGAACAAACAAAGATGCCAGTTTCTGGGAAGGGCCGACAGCTGCGGGCCAGGCCCGGAGGTTGGTGTCCATACCGCGGCCCCGCCCGCTTTATGGCCAGGTCCTGTTGCGGGCGTGGGCCTCTTCCGGGAACCAGCCAGGCCTGCGTGAGCCGGCTTCTCAGGGGCACAGGGTGGGGGCAACCGGGGCTGTCCCCTCGCCCAGGTCACAGCATCGGGCTGCAACCCAGGAGCAGAGGAGGGTCCGGCCTCCAGCCCCTCCCTGAAAGGCACCCGGAGTCCCGGCTGCCCTCTGGCCCCAAGGGAACGTACCCAGTGGCGTCGGGTGTGGCCACAGAGGGCAGGGGTCCATGCCTGTGAGTCCGACGGCCACACGCTCGGGGAGCAGCCTGTGGGGACCCACCTGCCTATCCTGAACTCCGGGGATTAAACCAGCTGGGGCTGGGGGAGGGTTGAGGATGGCAGATTTGGGGGGTCAGCCCAGATGGGTCAGGGGCTCTGGGGAGGGAGGAGGTGAGGCGGGGCAGGGGTTAGGGCTAGGGTGTGGGGCACAGGGTCGAGGGCAGGAATTTAGGGCAGAGCTGGGCTGGGTGAGGGGGCGCTCAGGGCAGGAGTGCAGGGCCACGTTCCAGAGCACCATGCCAGCCACCCTGGAGCAGGCTGCTTTCCACAGGGTCTCCCGGGCCAGCTAGCAGGGCCTCCTTGTCCCTGCGTCCTTCCCGCCCACACCCAGCAGACCACTCCCCTCGGCCAGAGCCCAGGCGGCCAGCTGGCCACCAGGGCCACCAATGCCCTCGGGCCCAGAGCCCCTGGGCGGGGCCAGCAGGCTTCTCCTCCTTAGCGGGCGGGTCCCAGGTAGAGCCTGAGACAGAGGCTGGGAGACCCGGCAGGACGCCCTCTGCTGGAGCCCGGCCTCTGTCACAGGAGGCCCCCCTCCCCGGAACTTGTGGCCTCCAGGCCCTGCTCACCCCCCCAACCCCTCCAGCAGCTCACTAGGCACCCTGGGGGGAGGGGCAACAGCTAGCAGAACTAGAGAAAGGGGGGGCCGGGAGGGGAGGGAGGGGAGACGCCCGCCAGTGGGGTGTTTCTGGGGGTCTGACCCCACTGTTTGCCCCAGGCTCCTGCCCTCAGCAGCTCTGCACACAGCGGCGTCCATAAAAGCTCCCGCTGCTGATGGAGGGCAGCGCCAAAGTACACTCTACGCCTGTGGGCCCCACTTCCTGCCCCACCTACGCGCTGGGGGACAGAAGGTGGGACCGTTTCCAGAGGCGCCTGAGGACACAGGCAGTGACTTGGGGGAGACCCTGCCTAGGGGCACCTGGGAGGGGGTGCCCAGCTGGCTGGGGTGTGGGGGCCTCAGGCCAGGCACCTCCCTCCGCTGCCCCAGCAGCAGCGCCAACTCCGGTGACCGCCGCCGACCCAGCCCTCCGTGGGGGCCCCTCCCTCATGGGGCTCGTCCTGGGGGCAGGGAGCTGCTCGGGCCCCCTCCCTGGGGGTGGCCCCAGCACAGGGACTGACCCAGGGGCGTGTGTGGGGTCGACACAGCACCCCACATTTTGGGGCCTGTGTCACAGTGACCTGAAGTCCCGGAGAAGCCAGGAGGGCCAGCGGAGGGGGAGCAGCTTCCACCCCAGGGGCCACCGACTGCCCCGCGGAACCTGCTTCTCGAACACCCGCCACCGGCCGGGCGCTCAGGAAGCAGGTCGAGCCCCAGGCCCAGTGTCTGAATGGGAATCACACCCCAACACCTCGTCTGCAGGGACCCCGAGCCTCCAGGGAGCACAGCACCCCAGCCCTTGCTCCGTGGGCACAGGGGGGCGGGTGTGGGTGCAGCGATGCTGTGGACAGCCCCCTGGGTCATGCTCAGGTCCGGGGGCGGGGGGGGGGGGCGGATCTAAGCGAAGAGAAGCAGCTTTGGGCTGAGATAGTGCTGGGAGGGAGAGGCAAGGGGGTGGGGCGCCTCCTGACTTCCCATCTGCTGGGCTTGGTGAGGGAGGCGGGGGGGACCTAGGGGCTGGTGGCCGGGCCATGGGCACAGAGGTCACCTGTTCTCGTGAGCGGCAGGTTGGGAGCGGCCTCCTGGGCCTGGGGTCGTGGGCCGGAGCTGCCCCCTCTGCACTTTCGCAGGACAGGAGGGCTCGGGACAGCCACGGAGAACTTGGGGACCCCCAGGTCCCTCCAGCCAGGTCCACCCCAGTGCACCTCCCCCCAGGGCCCCACACCGGCCCTTCCAGGCCCCGGTGCCACTCACTGTCCAGCCTGCTCAGTGGGGCTCCTGCAGCAGATGCTCAGGAGCGTGGGAAGGGTCTGTGTCCTGCTCCAGCAGAGCCCGCTCCCGCCGGACCCCAGGACCCGCCAGTGTGACACCCCCCCCAACCCCCCCCCGCCCCCCCCCCAACCCCCCCCCGCCCCCCCCCCCCCCCCCCCCCCGGCTCAAGAGGATGACACGCCAATGCTAACATCCACCAGCAGGGGGCGCGCGGAGCCCTCACTCCCTGGAGGATGACACGCCAATGCTGACACCCACCAGCAGGGGGCGCGCGGAGCCCACACTCCCTGGAGGATGACATGCCAATGCTAACACCCACCAGCAGGGGGCGCGCGGAGCCCGCACTCCACCCAGAAGGGTTGTGCCTTGGGCACAGGGCTGTAGGTGTGCACTTGAGCCCTTGTGTGAACCTGCGAGCAGGTGAGGAACCCCACATGTGTGTAAGCAGTGTGCGTGTGCCCCAGGCCCTGTACACACGCGTGTGGGCACGACTGTGTGTGCCCGCCCACACCTACCCTGAGGACCCCTGTGGTGGGGAACCTGCCCCTCGGGGACCTGCAGCCTCACCACCCTGGAACCCAGCTCCGTGGTCACCAGACCCCACATCTCTGTGGGCCGAGCCCAGACACCGGCCAGCCCAGGCGCCCCGCGGGGCCTGCACACCCACCCACCTGGACCCAGGAGTCTGCACCGCATGGGTGCACTCTCATGGCTGGGCCAGAGGAAGCTGGTCCCTCCACTTCCTCCCTGCACGGTGTCCGGCGGGCCACTCACCTCCCTGAGTCTCGGTCTCCCTGCGGCGAATGCCAGCAATGCTGTCAGCCACGTAAGAAAGCAGGGCCCTCTACAAACCCCTGGCCTGTCTCCCAGCTCCTGGGGGGCCTTGGCCTCCAGTCCCACAAGGTCGGGGGCCCCTGGCAGCTGCCTCCCTGACACCGTGGCCTCAAGGCTCCCAGGCCAGGCTCCGGCGAGAGCGGCCGGAGCCTGGTCCATGTCACGTGTGCTGCGTTCTCATTGGTCGGCCACGAGGAACTGGCCACTGTGAGCCGGAGGAGCCCGGGACCAGCAGGTCGGAGCCAGCATCCCCTGGGCCCTGACACCCGGCCCTGCCCATCCCCCTGCTGCCCTTGCTCCTTGGTACAGACCCCCTCCCCCATTCTCTGTCCTCAGTTTACCCACTTGTCCCCGTTCCCTCCAGGCCCGGCCTCTGTTCCCTCCCCAGGTGCCCCCAGGCGCATTGGGGCCTCCCCCCACCCTGCCTCGCTCTGGGCCTCGGGAGTCCGGCCGCCCCTCCTTCAGCCCATCTCCTCCAGGAAGCCGCCGGGGCTGCTCAGGGCCTCCCCTCTCTGAGCCACTTCTTTCCACAGAGACCCCTCAGCTTGCGCCTCTGGGGGTCCTGCCCAAACGGGAAAGTCCCCCACAGCATGTCACCCCGCTATGAACTGCATATTTGTGTCCCCCCAAACTCAGATGTGGCAACCCTTACCCCAAGGTGGTGGAGTTAGAAGGGATGGGGGGGGGGGGCTGTGATGGGATCCGTGTCCTTCTGAGAGAAGACCCAGGGCCCCCTCCCCTCCCTCGGTCCCCAGGGGAGGCCACAGGGCGGAGGTGCCACCGCACCAGGAAGAGGCCTCGCACCCAGCCTGCCGGCACCGGCCGCAGACCCCAGGCCCGGGAGGCCAATGTGTGTCGGTGACGAGCCACCCAGCTGGGGGGCTGTGTTGTAGCAACCCGAGCCAGACACCCCCAACGAGTGTCCCCCTACGTACTCCACCAACGTCAGGCTCGAGGGGCAGGTGCACCCCAGCCCTACGTCAATGGCACCCCCACCTGGCTACCAGCCTCAAGGGTTACAGATGGGGCCAGTGTCCCCTCTCCCAAAGCCCCCCCACACACACACACACAGGCCACCAGCAGAGAACAAACACTCGCTCCCCGGCCACCTCTGCGCTGGGAGGCGAAGGCAGTCCAGATAACCCGCCCGCCCGCGACACGCCCGTCCTGCCGGCCTCAACCCTCCCCGCCTGACCAGCCTTATCTGTTTGCTTTTCACTGGACGCCATGGACCCAGCGGGGGGCCGGCGGAGGGTCCGCTCGGCGGGGTAGGGGGGACAGTCCGGCTCAGGGGTGAGATGGGGCAGCTCCCCAGGGCCCTTGGAGTGGAGCCTTTGGGACCCTACACTCAGGGCAGGGGGCCAAGCCAGGGCTCCGGGCTCCAGGCTCCGGGGACCACAGCCACAAGGACATGGAGCCAGTGAGCACCACGGGGCAGCCCGGGCCCCACCGCAGGGCTGGAGGGTGTGAGGAGGCGGCAGCGTTTGGAGGTGCTGGTTGCGTGATGCCAACTCCAGCCACAGGGGTCAGAGGAGCGTGGAGGGAGGTGTGGCGGCCAAGCTGGGGGCTGTGCCGAGCGAGCACGGGCTGTGTGGGGGCCTCAACTTCTGGGCCGGCCCGTCCTGGGCGCAGTTTCCCCACATACATCCCAGCTGAGCCCTGCCTGGTGGGCAGGCAGGTGGGCCCCTCCTGCAGGGCGGCCTGGGCAGCAGGAGGGCGTCAGGCCCTGGCTGGCCCTCCCGGCCCACCCGGCGGGCACGCACAGCTCCCTGGGGGTGGCCACCCCTCCTGACACTGGCTCCTGGTCTGTGGTGCTCCCGGAGGGACCAGCACCTGAATGGACACACAGGCTCACACCCTGGAGGCGGTGGGCAGGGGCCCAGGGACCCGTCCAGGTGCCTGAGAGCGGCCCCCTCACCTGCCCTAGGACGCATCTCCCGGGGTTGTGCCACCCAGTGGAGCGAGGGCAGTGGTCAGCACTGAGGCTGCCCTTCGGGGCCTGAGCCCAGAAGGAAGGGCAGGGGCTGAGGTAGGGGCAATACCCACCCCAAATCCAGGCCCAGGGGCAGAGGTTGAAATGTAAACAGTGGGGGTCAGGCATGGGGGGCTCCACTGGGGGCTCAGTGAGGAGGGAGGTCTGGGGGTGAGGCTGCCCCAGGCAGCACCTCCCCAGGGTCCGTGCCCGGCCTGTGGCACTGGCTCTGGGGCTGCTGCTCTGGGTGGGCGTCTCGAGCGAGGCTGCAGGTCACGACTCGGGAGGCACCATCTCCGGCCCCCGTGCCCCCAAGAGCAGGCACCAAGGGCCGGGCCCCCAGGCCAGACGAAGGGTCAGCCAGGCCAACCCCTCAGCCACCCTTGACGCCAGGATCCAGACAGTCAGGCGTGGCCCGACATGGGAGTCCCCGCCGGCTCTGCAGTGGAGCCGCCCACCCCGTAGCCCCGGGCGGCGGGTCAGCACCGGCTCCGGGGCAGCTGACGGCAGCCAGGCGCTCAGACAGGCGACGGCCGCCGGCCAGGCCAGGCCAGGCCAGGGAGCACCAAGGCCATTCCTGTCGAAGCCTGAACCTGACTCCCCCAAAAGCCACGGCGATCGGCCCTTCGCTGTGACCGTGGTTGGTGCAGCCACACCTGGGGCAAGGAGGCACCGGCCCGCCTCCCCCGGAGCTCACACTGACAGGTGGGGTCCAGGGTGGGCGGCCCTGTGGGTGCACTGGCACCTCCACAACCAGAGGCCAGCACCCGGGGTCTTGGGGGACCCCTGCCCGTGCCAGGAGCCAGGCCCCCAGAAGGCCCTGCTGGGGCAAACGCCAGTGTCTTCAACAGCCTCAGACCGGGGGAAGGGGATGCGGGGCCACGGCGACGGCGGCGGTGCCCCCCTCCCAGGAGGCAGGAGGCAGGAGGCAGTGCGGGGGCCCTGGCCCTGGACCCTGGACTCCGAGGCAGACCATGCCAGGCCGGCCAGGCCTCAGTGCCCACCGGGCTCCCTGACTCAGCCAGCCTGGCCCCGGGCGCCTGGTGCCGCTCAGGGCCAGCCACACTGACGAGGGCAGGGCAGGGGTCTGAGCTGGGGCCTGAGGCGCACAATCGCCCCTTGTCCGCCTGGGCTCCGCTTCGCCAGCGGCCGGCGGGACCTCTCTTATCGCTGAGACCGCCGGGAACAATGGCCACACTCACGCTTATCTCCCCGCTGTTTGCTCAGCGCATTTGAGCGCTCCCAGGTCAGCCACAAACACGCCATTCTCCGTGATTTCCCGTGATGCCCCCCGCCCCCTGCAGCCCTGGAGCCCCCACCCCGCTGAGCACTCACCAACCCCAGCCCTCGAGGCCGCAGAGCCTGCGGTCACGGATCCTGGAACGCACAGCCAATGTTTCCAGGAAACTCCAACCACATCTCACACATGCCCACAGATGCATGTGTGCACACGTGTACATACCCATGCCCACACGTACGACACACAGGCACATACCCACACACACAGCACATGTGCAGCAGACACACATGCACTCACACACAGCACACACCAAATACACACAACAGACACATGCACACACTCACACATGACACACATACCTACACACACAGCAGACACTCATGCATGCGCATGTGTAGGTACACATGCCCACACACTCGGCACATTACAGCACTGACACAGATGCACATGCTCACACACAGCACACACGACACAGGCATGCATGGACACATGGCACACTTACAGCAGTCACATGCACATGGTGACACACGACACACAACACAGACACACATGCTCACACACAGCACGTGCACACACAACACAGGTGCACAAGGCCACACACGACACACACCTACACACATGCTAGAGCTTCATTGGTCCAGGTGATATCCAAACCCCCGCCAGGGTCACATCTGTGTCCCTCAAGCTGCTGGGGTGACAATGGGGACCCCAACATAGGGGCCCCTGCCTGCCACAAGCCCCTGCGGTGACAGGGGTGTCCCAGGATCACAGCCCCTCCCTCGGCTCTATCCTCACCGTCCCCTGGTCCGCCCTCCAGGCGCCAGGACCCCGAGAACAGGCTGAGGCTGAGGGAAGGCCCCCTTGCCCTGTGTGACCCCTCTACAGAGCCTGGACAGCCGGTCAGCACCCCAGGCCACGGCCCCTTTGGCACCGCCCCCGCTGAAGGGAGCCAGGAGGCCCCGGGACCCCTCGGCCAGCTCTGGGACGGCTCCGGGCTGCTGGGTGGGGCGCACACCGGGCACAGCTCCGGCCACTCGAGCTTAAGGAGAACGGACCGGGCAGCATCTGGACTCGGTGCCTGAGGGCCAGCAGCTGGCCGAGTGGGCTTCTGGAGAGCAACTTTCTATTAAACCAGGTGAACAGGGGCAGCTCCCGTGTGTGTGGCTGGGCCTTGGGTGGGAGGGCAGCCCGAGCCCGGCCACGTGGGCGCGGTGGTCTGTGACTCACGGTTCGGCCCCTTGTGAGGAGGCCGGGCTGGGGCTGGCCAGCGGCTCAGACGCAGGCCCCATGGAAGGAGCTGGGGCTCCCGGGCCCATGTCTCCGTGAGGCCAGACCCCCTCAGGAAAGAGGAAGCCTCCTGAGCCACACCCCGAGTCTAACCTGGGGTCCCACTCGGGGCCAGGCTGCCTGGAGAGCTCCCCAACTTCAAGGGACTCCCGAGTATCCAAACACCCATGTCCCTGGCCCTCACCTCACCCTGACCATGACCTTCACCCAGGACCCCTCATGGCCCTGGCCTATGTCCTGCCCATGGACCAGGCCCAGCGGCCCCGCTGCCCCTGCTCCCTGAGATGCTGGCCCAGGAGCCACGCCCTCCCCGCCGGGGCTGTGGGCGCTGCACCCTAAGGCTGGCACATCCCCACATGCACCCCCAGGTGGGCAGCCCCAAGCCTCCTGCCCCTGCTCCTCTCCTCAGAGCTGTGGAGGCAGGAAACAGAACGGGGCCCTGGGATATAGCATGTCCCCCCGCCCCTCCCAGGACCTGAGGCCGGAGGCGGGCAGAGGAGGGTCCCAGGCACAGCCTGTGGCGTCAGCTCCTCAGGCCTCCAGGCCTTGTCCTGTCTGAGCCCAAGGCCACTGCCCACCCATGATGGCCTCGCACCCAGGACACCGATGACCCAAAGGCAGTCCTTCCACGGCGGTCTTTTTCCCAGGTGGGGGCTGCGGCCCAGCATGGGGGGCCGTTTGGGGGTCCTGGGGTCCAGGTGAGAGTGGAACTCACCCCAGGAGCTGCGCTCCCTGCAGGGGCAGAGGGGTGCCTGGCACCCCGGCCACATGCCTTGGACAAGCCCCTCTGGGCTCCTGGACTGCGGCTGACGGTGTCCATGCTGACCCCCGGAACCGTCCCCCCGGAACGGCCCCCCTGGGACCGACCCTCAGACTGGCCCCTGGAATCCCGCCTGGAGCCAACGGGAAGTGTGCCAGCCCCGCGGAAGTGCGCGACAATGGGGCCGCTGCCGCACCAGGACCTTTCCAAGAAGCCCAGGTCCTGATAAAGCAGCGCCGAGATCCTGTTTGTCCGCCGCTGCACGTGGCCGGGAGGGGCGCGGGCGGCTCGGCCAGGGCCGGGCCCCTATATAAGGCATCGAGGCCGCTAGTCCGGTGCACAGGTGCAGCGAGTCTGCCTGGTGTCAGTGGCAGGAGGGGCCGGGTCCTGCGGTGACCGCTTCTCCACGCACCATGCTGGGGCCTCGGCTGCTGCTGCTGCTGTCCTGCGGGGGAGCCCTGCTGGGCGCCGGTGAGTGGGCGCCTGTGAGTGGGGGCCGCGGCCTCGAACGGGCACGGACAGATGTCCCCGCGGCCCCCGGCCTGGGAGCGGCTCCCGGCCTCCCGCCTCCGCGACTTGGCCAGAGGTGGCTGGCCACCAGGATGTGGATGCGAGGCCCCCTCGCTCGGGCCACCCCGCTCCAGCCAAGGCTTGGGTCACCCCAGCCAGCGAGGGTCAGAGGGTGCCGAGGCCGAGTGCAGGGAGGACGGACTCGGGCCTGGGGGGCGGGGGTCCCACGGGGACAGGCAGTGTCCTCCGCAGCCGGAGCGCCAGGCCTGAGCTGGGTGGACAGGGCTCAGGCTCAGCCCTCAGCTGGGTCCTGAGGTGGGCAGGTCCCCAGGGGCAGCCACAGGGATGCAGGGCCTGTGGGCACTGAGGCCACAAAACCCAGGTGGAGGCCCAGCTCCGTGGTCCTGGCTGTGAGCGATGACCACTCAGTGGGCTCTGGGCCTGGGGTCCCCGTCTGTGAAAGTGGGGGCAACATCTCCCCCTCACGGGGCTGCCCCGAGCCTACCCAGTCTCACCCATCCACCCCAGGACAGGGTCCCTTCCCCCTCCGTACACCCTCATGCCCGTCCCTCCCGCCCACCTGGCCCCGCTCAGGCCCCAGCCCTCCTCACCAACCAGCACCAGGCCCGTGGCTCCTCTGCCCTTGTGAGCCCAGGTGGCGGAGCCCAGGGACTCCTCTCCTCTCCTCAGTCCCGGCCCACAGGCCCCTCCCGGGTGGCCCCATGTCCCACCAGCCTCTGGGGAGCAGGGGGCGGCTGCAGACACCAGCCCAGTAGGTCCCCTGGGCTGCCCCGCCCCGCCCTCCCTCAAAGCCCCTCCCCTTCCAGGCACCACCTTTCCCGCATGGGCTGCTCTGAGCCCTCAGGACCCCTGCTCCGCTGAGCCCTTCTTGGGCCCCTCCCAGGCCCTGGGGCCCAGACCTGGACCCCAGAACCTGGGGAGGAGGGAGGAACCTTGGGGTGGGGGGAGCCTGCGGGTCTGGCGAGGGGTCCAGGCTGTGTGAGCAGCAGAGGGTGGGGCAGGTCTCTGAGCCTCAGCACCACCTTCCGCTGGCCTGGGAGGGACAGAGGCAGGTCCTGCCCTCCTGGACCAGGGGCAGGAGGTCTGAAGCCGGGGCCTGGGGGGCTGGGGGCCTGAGACTGTGGGGCCGGGAAAGGCCCCAGACGGGCCAGTGCTGAGCGAGGACAGGCAGGGGCGGGGGCCGCCAAGCGTGCAGGACTGCGAGTGCTCTGCACCGCATGGCCGGGCCGGGCTGAGGCGGCCAGGCCGGCCGCCCTGCGGCTCCATGGGTCCGGCCAGGGGTCAATGCCTGCCCTGACCGTGGTGGGAAGCACAGCCGGCCTCCTGAGCGTCTTCAAAGGAGCCCCCGCGGCCAAGGTGGGGTGGGGTCATTGTCGAGACAGAGCCCGAGGCCCAGCGGGTGGGGACCGCACAGTGATGGAAGGAGGCGTGGCAGGGCTGGAGGCCAGCACCAGGCGGCCGGGGACTAGGAGTGACCCTCTGGGGGCACAGACGTGAGCTGAGACGCAGACCCCCCTGATCAACACCGCAGGGGCAGGGCAGCCCAGGGTCACCCCCCCGCACCTCTGTGCCTCCCACCCCAGCCGGGACCCCACGGCCAGGGGCAGGCATCGCCGAGACGCACTGTAGACAGGGACCAGTGTGGCGATGGGGGGGCAGGCAGGAACCGCCGCAAGCTGCTTCCAGCCCAGGACCGTGGAGCTGGGGCAGGGGAGGGCCGCAGGGAGGGGAGGCCCCGCGCAGCTGCCCTGAGCAGGGTCACCTTCCTGCCCCTGCGGTCACTGTGACCCATATCACCAGGTGGGCTGAGTGGGAAACAGGGGTGCAGCGGAGAGAGGGGTCCCATCCCACAGAGCCTTTTGGCTGAGCTCCTCCCCACTCTCCCTTGCCCCTCTGAGCTCAGGGCTCCCCCTCGCCTCCCCACCCCCCTCCAGTGAGGTCCGGGCAGAAGCCCAGGAGTCCGGCCGCCCCGCCACCCAGACCCACGGAGCCTGCCCAGAGCCAGCGGGCCGACAGGCTTTGCCCTCACTCGGGCCCTCCTGCCAACCCGAGGGCCTGGCGCCTCCAGGGTGCAATGATGGGAGCCTGGTGGGCAGAGCAGCAGATGCCCCGGGGCCAGAGGGCACCAGAGGGGCTAGTGTCCGGTGTGGAGGACCCACCCGCCCTGAGGCCTGGCCCTCGGCCACAGGAACCTCTCTAGGGACCTCCCATCCTCCCAGCACGGCCAGCTGCCACCTCCAAGCCCTCAGGCCCTGCTCACTGCCCGGGCCTGTGCCTGCGCCTGCGCCTGTGCCTGTGCCTGTGCGTGTGCGCCTCACCCTCCCTGGGGCTCTCGGGAGCAGGGACCACATGCCCGTGTCTCCTGCACCCAGCAGGGGACAGGCCCACAGCAGGTGCTCGCTGTGTGCAGGGTGCCAAATTGGTGAGAGAGCGGAGTGAGTGAGTGAACAAATGAATGAGCGAGCGAGCGGGAAACGAGGGTGTGGAGGGCCCAGCGGGCTGGGCTCAGGCCTGGTGCCAGCGCTGTGGTTCCCAGCCCTGGGCCCTGCTCACAGCCAGGCTCTGAGTACCCGGGGGCCGGCTGCGCCCTGGAGCAGAGGTGGCCGGGCCCAGCACTGACATGGGCCCTGAACACGCAGGTCTGGACGACACCTCCTTTGCCCACCCAGGACCCCAGGGGCTGAAGGACTCCCCACAGCCAGGTGAGGACCACAGCTCTGCCACAAGGTGGCTGTGGTCTGGGCTTTCCACGAGGGACATCTAACCACAGGGACCTGGGGGGACCAGCTTGTGCTGGGGGTCCCTGGGGGACGGGGCTGCTGGCTGACACCCAGACCCCCCATGGCAGCAGCTGGCTCTCCCGTGAGGCTCAGTGGGCCTGGGACTTGGGAGGCCGCGAGCATGGGCTCCCCAGGGGCCCTGCCGGCCAGGGGACCCAGAACCCCGAGACCCACCGGCTCCCTCCACAGCGCCCGGCAGGGGCTGGTGCTCCACATGGGGGACCGGCCACTTCTCCACCTTCGACGGCCACATGTATGACTTCGAGGGGACCTGCAACTACATCTTTGCGGCCATCTGCAAGGACGCCTCCTCTCCCACCTTCAGCGTCCAGCTGCGGCGAGGGCCCGGCGGGGACATCTCCCGGGTCATCGTGGAGCTGGGGGCCTCGGTGGTCACGGTGCAGCAGGGAGCCATCTCCATCAAGGACGTGGGGTCGGTCAGGGACCAGGGCCATGGCCGGGGGGTGGGGGGAGGGTTCCGGGGACGAGGGAATGGCCAGGGCGAGGGCAGCCGCTGACCGCTCCCCCCTGCAGGGCCGTCAGCCTGCCCTACACCAGCAACGGGCTGCAGATCACCCCCTTCGGCCAGAGCGTGCGGCTGGTGGCCAAGCAGCTGGAGCTGGAGCTGGTGGTGGTGTGGGGCCCCGGCGCCCACCTCATGGTGAGGACGCAGTGGGGGCTGCACCTGAGGCAGGAGTTGGTGGGCAGAGCTGGGGGCTGCCCCCGGAGCGGGAGGTCCTGACCGGTCCCCCAGCTCCTCAGCTTGGCGGACTCCTGCCAGGAGCCCGGATGGGCCTGGGCTTTGCTGGAGGCTGTTTCCCCATTTGAAGATGAGGACCATCCAGCAAGAAAAGAGGTCCCTGGGGAGGGAGGGCGATCACAACCCATACGGTGAGGGTGCCCGGCTCCTGGAGCAGGCATCCGCGGTCTCTGCATCTGGGCGAGGGGTCCCCGGCCTAGGAAGCCCCGGCCCGCCCTGCTCACCCCGTGTGCCAACCGCCCACCCTCACCCACAGGTCCTGGTGGAGGACAGGCACATGGGCAGGATGTGTGGGCTCTGCGGGAACTTTGACGGCGAGAAGACCAATGAGTTTCTGAGCGAGGACGGTAAGTGGGAGTGGGCGGGGCCCCCTGCGCCCAGCCCGGGTGCTGACCCTGCGCCCCCTACAGGCACGCGCCTGGAGCCCCACAAGTACGCCGCCCTCCAGAAGCTGGATGACCCCAACGAGATCTGCACCCACGAGGCCATCCCCGGCCCCCGGGTCCTGCAGGCAGAGCATGTACGTGAGGGCGGGGCCGCGCAGCCTTCCAGGTGGAAGCACTGGGTGTGGGGCGCGGCCTTCTCCCCGTGACCGAATGGCCCTCTGCCCAGGCCCGGACCTGCGCCCAGCTGCTGGCCCTGGTGGCTCCCGAGTGCAACGTGCCCAAGGAGCCCTTCATGCAGAGCTGCCAGGCCGACGTGGCCGCGTGTGCCCAGCCGGGCCAGCAGAGCTGCGCCTGCGCCACGCTCTCCGAGTACTCGCGCCACTGCAGCCTCGCCGGCCAGCCCGTCAGCCGCTGGCGGAGGCCCGGCCTCTGCTGTGAGTCCTAGGAGGCTGCAGGGAGGGCCAGCGCCTCTATGGCACCTCACTCCCGGGACAGGAGGCCTGGGGGGAGCGGCTCGGGGGGGAAGCAGGGCCCCAGGGTTCCCTGCCCACTCACCAGGGCCCCGTGTACATACAGCCCTGGGCCAGTGCCCGGCCAACCAGGTGTACCAGGAGTGCGGCGAGGCCTGCGTCAAGACCTGCTCCAACCCACAGCACAGCTGTGCCCGCTTCTGCACCTTCGGCTGCTTCTGCCCGGAAGGTGGCGTACCTCTTCCCACAGGACCCTCCCAGCATGCGCCCCACTTGGCTCACTGGAACCAGGACCCCCTCCCCCCCTTAAGTGCTCACGGCCACATGGGCTGACCCACGGGACAGGGAGGGGATATGCACGCGGGGGGTGAGTCCAGGAGGCTACTGGGAGGAGGTGGGCCGAGCCAGGCCAGAGACAGGCCTGCGCTCCCCCGGGGCAGCCCTGGGCCTGGGCCTGTCGGCACGAGGGGGCAGAACACTGAGCTTGCAGACAGACGGGACTGGGGGTGAGAAGGGGGACAAGCCTCCTGGGGCACAGGCCGGGAGGCCCAAGGAGGGGTGGGGTCTCCCCCACGCAGCCCCAGGAAGCCTCTGCCTGCAGGTATGGTTCTCGACGACGTTTCCAAAAACCTCACCTGCGTGCCCATCGCCCAGTGCCCCTGCACGCTCGGCGGCATGGCCTACGCCCCTGGGGAGGTCACAGCCGACGCCTGCCGCACCTGGTGAGGACAGGAGGGGAGGTGGGGACATGGGGGCACGGGGGTCAGGGGCAGCCTCAGCCCGAAGCAGCCAGCTCTGCTGACCCAGAACACCCAGGGGCGCCCCCACCACTCTGGTCGCCCTCCCCCCACCCCCAGCCAGTGCACGATGGGGCGCTGGAAGTGCGAGGAGCGGCCCTGCCCCCGGCGCTGCGCCCTGGAAGGCGGCTCCTTTGTGACCACGTTCGACGCCAGGCCCTACCGCTTCCACGGCACCTGCACCTACACCCTCCTCCAGGTGGGAGGCCCGCCAGGGACACCCAGGGAACTGCCCAGAGGGGTCACCACGGGGTGGGGGTCTCACAAGGGTCCCGCCAGGGGGCGTCCCTACCAGCCCCCGGCCCTCTGTGCTTACTGTCCTCCCCAGAGCCCCCAGCTCCCCGACGGTGGGTCCCTCATGGCCGCCTACGACAAGTCTGGGTACTCACATTCGGAGACCTCCCTGGTCGCCCTCATCTACGTGTCCAGCCAGGTAAGGCCACCCCGACTGCCGCCACTGCGCCTACCCAGCCTGAGCACACGGTCCTGCCACCGCCCAGCCCCCACCCTCCACCCCCAGTGACTCAGGGCCCTCCCTCCAGGACAAGATCGTGATTTCCCAGGATGAGGTGGTCACCAACCACGGAGACACCAAGTGGCTGCCATACAAGACCGGTAGGTCACAGCCCCTGCCTGTGCCCCGGGGGCTGGGCCCAGAGCGGCTGCCCGCTGAGCCTCCGTCCCGCAGGCAACATCACGGTCTTCAAGCAGACGTCCACCCACCTGCAGATGGCCACCACCTTCGGGCTCGAGCTGGTGGTGCAGCTGCAGCCCGTGTTCCAGGCCTACGTCACCGTCGGGCCTCAGTTCAGAGGCCAGACCCGAGGTGAGTCCCCGCCGTGCCAGGCCTGACCTCTCGGGAAACGAAGGGGCCCCACAGAGACTCACGGGACCCAGCAGGTCCCGCCCCTGGGCCTGGGCCAGCCCCCCAGGGGTGCGGCTGGTGCTGGCCTCCTGCCCAGGGCCCGGTCAGGGGACGCGGGGCAGGACTGGGACGCGGGACGCCCACCCTCATGGCCTGGCCGCTCAGGGCTCTGCGGCAACTTCAACGGGGACACGACGGACGACTTCACGACCAGCATGGGCGTCCCTGAGGGCACGGCCTCGCTCTTCGTGGACTCCTGGCGGGCAGGGAACTGCCCGGCCGCCCTGGAGCGGGAGACCGACCCCTGCTCCATGAGCCAGCTCAACAGTGAGTGCCGGCCGGAGGACTGGGGCGGGCGGGAAACCCACGCTGGGGGCGCAGGAACCCACGGGGCCTGTCCCCGCAGAGGTGTGCGCGGAGACCCACTGTGCGGTGCTGGTGAACAAGGGCACGGTCTTCGAGAGGTGCCACGCCGTGGTGAACCCCAAGCCCTTCTACAGGGTAGGCGGGGCTGGCATGTGGCCAGGAGGGCTGCAGGGTCGGGCACCTTGGGGACAGGGTGTGGATGGCGGGCGCTGACGCTGCTGTCTGCCCGCAGAGGTGCGTGTACCAGGCCTGCAACTACGAGGAGACCTTCCCGCACATCTGTGCCGCCCTGGGGGACTACGCCCATACCTGCGCCTCCAGGGGCATCCTGCTCTGGGGCTGGAGAAGCAGCGTGGACAACTGCAGTGCGTGCTGGGGCGTGCGGGTGGCGGGAGCCCGGGGTCATGCGGAGGGTGGGGCTGTGACCGGCCGGGCCAAGCTCTGCCCAGTCATCCTGACACCAGACTCCCCGCAGCCGTCCCCTGCACGGGCAACCAGACGTACAGCTATGACAGCCGGGCCTGCGGCCGCACCTGCCTCTCACTGTCCGACCGCGCCGCCGAGTGCCACCCCAGTGCCGTGCCCGTGGAAGGCTGCAACTGCCCCGAGGGCACCTACCTGAACCACAAGGCCGAGTGCGTGCGCAAGGCCCAGTGCCCCTGCCTCTTGGACAACCACAAGCTCATCCTGGCCGGCCAGTCCACTGTGGTCGAGGGCGTCATCTGGTGTGTGAGGGTCCTGGGTGGCAGCCCCGCCCCCTGCAGCCCCGCCCCAGGCCACCCCCTCACACGGCCTCTCTTGCAGCTACTGTTCCAACGGGCGGCTGAGCTGCCCTGGGCGGCCGTCGATGCTCCTGGGTACGTAGTGCAGCGGAGCGGCGCCCTGGACTGCGAGGGGCCCTGGCCTCCGCTGAGCCCGCCTCACCAGCCCCCTTCCCTGCAGCATCCTGCTCGGCCCCCAAGACATTCCAGTCCTGCAGCCAGTCCTCAAGGAACAAGTTTGGGGCGGCCTGTGCCCCCACGTGCCAGATGCTGGCCACGGGCACCCCCTGCGTAAGGCTGGGGCGGGCGAGGGCAGGGCTCCCCCAGCCTGTCTGGGCCTCGGGAGGAAGCCCAGACTCCTCAGGAGAGGCTCTGCCCCGACCCTGTCCTCCAGGAGAGGCGTGGCCAGTGGGGCTGGGAGGCCCAGCAGCTGGAGGGCGGTGTGCTAGGTCTGGGGGGTTCCCTGAGGAAGGTGGGCTGGGGCCCCAACTTGGGGAGGAGTAGGAGGGGGTACAATAGCCCACCCTGAGGCACGGAGGCGCCGGCCCCTTTCCTGAGGGAGGGAGGCTGCCGAGAGAAAGGCCCTGAGCAGGCTGGTGCAGGAGGGGGTCTGGGAGGAATGCAGGGGCAGAGGGCCCACCGGGGCCACCCTCCCAGGGGCTGCTGACCTCCGCCCTGCAGGTGCCCACCAAGTGCGAGCCCGGCTGCGTCTGTGCCGAGGGGCTCTACGAGAACGCCAGCGGGCAGTGCGTGCCCCCCGAGGAGTGCCCGTGCGAGTTTGCGGGGGTCTCCTACCCCCAGGGCGCCGAGCTCCACACCGACTGTAAGGCCTGGTAAGCCAGTCCCACCCTGGCACAGGGCTGTCCGCAGGGTCCTGGGGGCTGGGAGGTCAGATCCTACAGGGTGGGTGCGGCCCGGGTCTCAGAACCAGAGCTCCCTGCTCCCGGCAGCACCTGCTCGAGGGGGAAGTGGACGTGCCAGCAGAGCGCCCACTGCTCGTCCACCTGCACCCTCTATGGGGAGGGCCACGTGGTCACCTTCGATGGGCAGCGCTTCGTGTTCGAGGGCAGCTGCGAGTACATCCTGGCCACGGTGAGACCCTGGGGGAAGGGCCACGGGGGGGCCACGAGGAGGCCCTGGGAGGACTCGGGGTCTCCTGGTGGGCTCCTCCTCAGTGCCCCCTCCCCACAGGATGGCTGCGGCACCAATGACTCCCGGCCCACCTTCAAGATCCTCACGGAGAACGTCGTGTGTGGGAAATCGGGTGTCACCTGCTCCCGGGCCATCAGGATGTTCCTGGGGGTGAGTGGGCTAGTGGGTGTCCCCACAAGGCAGCCACCAAGCTCCAGGTCCTGGCCTCTCTGTGCCGCCAGCACTGGCTTCCCCTCTGCTTCCTCGTCCACACAACGGGCAGCAGTGTCTCCTAGAACTGGACGTGGGGTGGGGAGTCTCCCAGAAGCCTGACTCAGTCCTCAGCTCAGTGTCCATGACGTTCTGGAACCTCACGCCAATGGCAGGCTCGAGAGGACAGGCCCCAGCCCAGAGCTGGCCCTCAGCAGGCGCTGGCCGGCGCGTGTCCTTAACGGGCCCCTGCGGGAGAGCACGGGCGGGAGCAGAGCTGCGGGCACTCAGCAGCCGCCCAGGTGGGGCTGGCAGCCTGGTGACAGCCCTGCCCCACAGGGCTTGTCCATCGTGCTGGCGGACAGGAACTACACGGTCAGCGGGACAGACCCCCACGTGCACTTCCGGGTCAGGGCTGGCTCCCTGCACCTGGTGTTGGACGTCACCATCGGCAGCAGCTACAACCTGACCCTCATCTGGAACAAGCACATGACCGTCTCCATCAAGATCTCGCGAGCCTCACAGGTACCACGCGCCACCGCCCAGGTCGCCGGGGTGGGGCAGTGCCCGCCACCTGCACATCCGCCCGCCTGACACCAGCCCCCGCAGGACGCCCTGTGCGGCTTGTGCGGCAACTACAACGGGAACATGAAGGACGACTTTGAGACACGCAGCAAGTACGTGGCGTCCAGCGAGCTGGAGTTTGTGAATTCGTGGAAGGAGAGCCCGCTGTGCGGAGACGCCAGACTCGCGCTGGACCCCTGCAGCCTCAACGCCTTCCGCCGCGCCTGGGCCGAGCGCAAGTGCAGCATCATCAATAGCCAGACCTTCGCCGCCTGCCACAGCCAGGTGGGCTGCGCCGCGGGGGTCGGGCCTGAGCAGGCGGGTGGACAGCAGACACTGAGGGCCACTCCCGCAGGTGTACCGCCTGCCCTACTACGAGGCCTGCGTGCGCGACACATGTGGGTGCGACACGGGTGGGGACTGTGAATGCCTGTGCGATGCTGTGGCCGCCTACGCCAAGGCCTGCCTGGACAAGGGCGTGTGCGTGGACTGGAGGGCCCCCGACTTCTGCCGTGAGTATCCTGTCCCCCACCGGGGGCGGCCATGGCGGCAGCACCTCTCCCGGGAGGGCAGCAGGCTGTGCCCTGCAGAGGGACCTGCAGAGGGACCCCGAGCCTCCCAGGCCCTGACAAGCACCCGTCCTCCCAGCCATCTACTGCGACTTCTACAACTCCCACACGCGGGCGGGCGACGGCCAGTACCAGCACACCCCGGAGACCAACTGCACGTGGCACTACCAGCCGTGCCTCTGCCCCCAGCAGCTGCAGAGCCTTCCAGACACCAACATCGAAGGTGCGGGCGAGGAGAGGGCAAGGCTGGGTCAGACAACTGATGGCCTCCCGGCCAGTGATCAGGATAGGATGGTGGACGAGGGCCCAGCCTGGAGCCAGGGGATGGTGACAGGCACAGTGCAGGGTGGCTGGGGTTGGGGACAAGGGGGTACCCGCCTCTGCAGTTCAGTGAGAGGCCAGGAGTGGCTGGGGACAGAGAGGGCAGGAACCAAGCCTCGAGAGACGGGCTCCGGCTCCGGGCACTGAGGCCTGGCCTCTCTCGGCCCTGCCCCCTAGGCTGCTACAACTGCTCCCAGGATGAGTACTTCGACCAGGACAAGGGGACGTGCGTGCCGTGCAGTAAGCTCAGGCCACAGCCCCCATGCCCACCCAGCCCCCACAGTGGAGCCCCTGCACAAACCTCTGGCCAGCTCTCCAGTACCCTACTCCCCAGCTGTGCCCCTGAGGTGCTGGGACCCCCATGCCCCAGACAGCAAACACAAAGGGAAAACAATCAGGCTTCCCCTCCCCAAATGCTGACGCACCCACACCTAGCCCCCAGCTACAGGGCAACCCAGGCCCGGGCTCCGCCAGCTTGCTGGGTATGTGGGTGACAGCTGGCCTGGAGCTACCACAGGTGGGCGCTGGACAGCATCCCGGCTGCCAGGCATCACCAGGGTTGGGCAGTGGTGCTGGGAGAAGAGGAGACCCGGGGGCGAGGGGGGAAGAGGACTGAGAAGCAGGGACCCACCTAGGGACACCCCTGGAGGGCGGGACCGGGAGGGGCGGCACGTGGTGACAGCACTGACCACACTTCCTCTTGCAGTGCTGCTGCCCACCACGCCACCGCCGCCCACCACAGGTGATTGCGCACACACTAGGTGCCAAGGTGAAGCAGCGCTCTCCCCGGGCTCATCCCTGGGTAGCCGTCAACCCAGCCTGTGCCCATCCCAGCAGCTGCTGGCTGGCATGTGGGCAAGGCTGGGGTGCACCTGGGTTGTCCTGGGCTGCCCCACAAGGCGGGGGCAAGCGGCGTTGACCAGGACAGCAGAGGGGAGGGGCACGGAAAGCTTATCCTGGCTGACCAACCCCGCCGTGCTGGACGGCCACGTCACAGCAAGGCCAAAGGGACTGGGATGCTGCCCTCAGCGGGGCACAGGCCTCTGCACCCTGTGCTCCTGTCCAGCCCACCTGGGGGTGGGGGACTACATGGCTCAGCAGGCAAGAGGGGGTACTCCTCCCAAGGTTGTGCCCGTACTCACAGGCCTTCTGCCTCACTCAGGCTCGCCCTCCACAGAAGCCAGGCCCACCTCGGCCACCCCCAACATCACAGCCACCCCCAGAACCACTGGGCCCCTCAGCTCCACGGCACCCTCACCAAGCCCCCACGCCACACCTGCAACCCCCACGGCCTCGGCCCCCGCCTCCACACAGACAGGGACAGCCCCGACCCCGCGGCCAGAACCCACAGTCTCCTCAGGAGGTGAGGACGCCCTGCGGTGGCGGAACACATGACGATCAGACATGCTCCCTGGGGTGCGGGCAGATGCTCTCAGCACAGCGGGTGGGGTTGAAGGACCAGCTGCCGTGGGACGTGGCAGTTCCTGGCTGCCTGGCACTGTCACTGAAGCATGCGGGACCTGCAGGCGCAGGGAGCCCACACAGCAGCCCCTGCTGCTGCCCAGGGACCAGGGGGGACATGGCATGGGTCCTGCTAGCAAGGGCAGGTGGAGGGCCAGCCAGCGCCCAGTGAGCCCATGGCCACCGGACAAGCAGCTGAGGAAGGATGTGCGTGTCGGCGAGGGGAAGGCACACGCCCTTCTCGAAGGGCTCAGTGTGCCCACGGGCCAGGCTCCTGTGGCACAGGTGGGGCAGGGAAAGGGGAGGGCAGATGGTCCTGTTCCCTGCAGAGTCGCCTCGAACGACCTCGGCCATCACCACACGAGCCACGTCAGGACCAGCCCCCACAGCCACTCCCAGGTCAACAGCCACAGGACCTACTGTGACTCAGGCCACCACACAGCCCACCGCACCCCTGCTCAGCACAGCCACGCAATCCACAGCTCGGTCCACAGTGCGCACCACGGCGGCATGGCCAACACCAACCAAACCAGAAACCACCACGGGGTCCCCCCAAGGTAAGGCTACCCCACGCAGGTCCCCACAGAGGGGAGACAGCACAGGTGCTCCAACGCCCAGCCCAGGCTGTGGAACTGCGTATGAGAACAGGCCACAGACTCCCAGGAGGGGATGCCTCCAACTCAAAAGGGGGGCAGCCAGCCCAGCAACCAGCCTGAGCCAACAGCTAACCACGTGCTCTCTGCACCTCTCCCCGCACAGCACCTACAGGCCCAACCGCCACGGCGGCCCCCACACCAGGTGAGCACAGGGGTCCCAAAGGCACTGGATCTAGAGGGGAGTGACCAGGTTTGAAATCAGGGCCACAAGTCAAAACTGCAGAAAGATCCCACAGGAAGGAGCCCGAAAGTACCTGAAGCCCATCACAGCACCCTCGGCGCAGGGAAGGAGGGATCATAAACACCTGCAGGACAGAAACAAACGCAGGGACCAAATCAGGAGAGTCAGTAAAAGCAAGGGGGACACCAGTGCACAGGAAGCCGGCGTGGGGAACACCATCAGCAAGTGGGAGGCCACCTACCCGGGCAAGGATGACATGATAACAAACTGACGCATCACACTTTCCACAGGGCACTCAACCCACCACCGAACCGAAGGAACAACCACAAGATCACCAGGGAGCACCACAGGCCAGGGCACAGCACACATGAGTCCAGGGAGCAGGTCAACCACGACCACACCCAACCCACCACACACTCCCTTCACTTCTCACTCCGCCCCCACTGGTTCCGTGTCCACCACCTCCCACATTACAGATCCGCCCAAAGGAACATCATTCCGGACCACCACCACGTTCCCTACCGCATCTCCATCCAAGACCACTCAATCAACTCACGTTCCAAACTCTGCCACCTCCTCTGTCACTCCCACTTCTCACAGAGTGATCACCCCAACACAACCAGAGACCCACTCTCCTTCCATCTCTACTGCAAGGCCAACAGGCTCTTCTCCATCATCGACACACGTCCCTGCCACAGGCACAGTGCCCTCACCCTCCACCCCACCGTGGACTCCCACCACAAGAGGAACCACCCAAGCACCTCACTCTGTTAGCACAGCCAAAACCTCCACCTCCCTGGTGTCACACCCCTCTGCACCTGCCCACTCTGGGACCACATCTGCTCCACGCACCACCATCTCCCCCAAGACCACCAGTAGAGGCACCGGGAGCCCGGGGACACACACCCCCACGGCCACACCCAATGGTCCACACACTCCCTTCACTTCTCACTCCGCCCCCACTGGTTCCGTGTCCACCACCTCCCACATTACAGGTCCGCCCACAGGAACATCATTCCGGACCACCACCACCTTCCCTACCGCATCTCCATCCAAGACCACTCAATCCACTCACGTTCCAAACTCTGCCACCTCCTCTGTCACTCCCACTTCTCACAGAGTGATCACCCCAACACAACCAGAGACCCACTCTCTTTCCATCTCTACTGCAAGGCCAACAGGCTCTTCTCCACCATCGACACACGTCCCTGCCACAGGCACAGTGCCCTCACCCTCCACAGTGCCATGGACACCTACCACAAGAGGAACCACCCAAGCCCCTCACTCTGTCAGCACAGCCAAAACCTCCACCTCCCTGGTGTCACACCCCTCTGCACCTGCCCACTCTGGGACCACATCTGCTCCACGCACCACCATCTCCCCCAAGACCACCAGTAGAGGCACCGGGAGCCCGGGAACACACACACCCATGGCCTCGGCCACACCCAATGGTCCACACACTCCCTTCACTTCTCACTCCGCCCCCACTGGTTCCGTGTCCACCACCTCCCACATTACAGGTCCGCCCACAGGAACATCATTCCGGACCACCACCACCTTTCCTACCGCATCTCCATCCAAGACCACTCAATCCACTCACGTTCCAAACTCTGCCACCTCCTCTGTCACTCCCACTTCTCACAGAGTGATCACCCCAACACAACCAGAGACCCACTCTCCTTCCATCTCTACTGCAAGGCCAACAGGCTCTTCTCCACCATCGACACACGTCCCTGCCACAGGCACAGTGCCCTCACCCTCCACAGTGCCATGGACACCTACCACAAGAGGAACCACCCAAGCCCCTCACTCTGTCAGCACAGCCAAAACCTCCACCTCCCTGGTGTCACACCCCTCTGCACCTGCCCACTCTGGGACCACATCTGCTCCACACACCACCATCTCCCCCAAGACCACCAGTAGAGGCACCGGGAGCCCGGGGACACACACCCCCACGGCCACACCCAATGGTCCACACACTCCCTTCACTTCTCACTCCGCCCCCACTGGTTCCGTGTCCACCACCTCCCACATTACAGGTCCGCCCACAGGAACATCATTCCGGACCACCACCTTCCCTACCGCATCTCCATCCAAGACCACTCAATCCACTCACGTTCCAAACTCTGCCACCTCCTCTGTCACTCCCACTTCTCACAGAGTGATCACCCCAACACAACCAGAGACCCACTCTCCTTCCACCTCTACTGCAAGGCCAACAGGCTCTTCTCCACCATCGACACACGTCCCTGCCACAGGCACAGTGCCCTCACCCTCCACAGTGCCATGGACACCTACCACAAGAGGAACCACCCAAGCCCCTCACTCTGTCAGCACAGCCAAAACCTCCACCTCCCTGGTGTCACACCCCTCTGCACCTGCCCACTCTGGGACCACATCTGCTCCACACACCACCATCTCCCCCAAGACCACCAGTAGAGGCACCGGGAGCCCGGGGACACACACCCCCACGGCCACACCCAATGGTCCACACACTCCCTTCACTTCTCACTCCGCCCCCACTGGTTCCGTGTCCACCACCTCCCACATTACAGGTCCGCCCACAGGAACATCATTCCGGACCACCACCTTCCCTACCGCATCTCCATCCAAGACCACTCAATCCACTCACGTTCCAAACTCTGCCACCTCCTCTGTCACTCCCACTTCTCACAGAGTGATCACCCCAACACAACCAGAGACCCACTCTC
Source organism: Myotis yumanensis (assembly GCF_028538775.1). NCBI lineage: Eukaryota > Metazoa > Chordata > Mammalia > Chiroptera > Vespertilionidae > Myotis > Myotis yumanensis. The sequence continues at coordinate 1,646,449 of NW_027223761.1, read as the reverse complement.
CTTCCATCTCTACTGCAAGGCCAACAGGCTCTTCTCCACCATCGACACACGTCCCTGCCACAGGCACAGTGCCCTCACCCTCCACAGTGCCATGGACACCTACCACAAGAGGAACCACCCAAGCCCCTCACTCTGTCAGCACAGCCAAAACCTCCACCTCCCTGGTGTCACACCCCTCTGCACCTGCCCACTCTGGGACCACATCTGCTCCACGCACCACCATCTCCCCCAAGACCACCAGTAGAGGCACCGGGAGCCCGGGGACACACACCCCCACGGCCTCGGCTACTCCCAACAGGCCACACACTCCCTTCACTTCTCACTCCGCCCCCACTGGTTCCGAGTCCACCACCTCCCACATTACAGGTCCGCCCACAGGAACATCATTCCGGACCACCACCACCTTCCCTACCGCATCTCCATCCAAGACCACTCAATCCACTCACGTTCCAAACTCTGCCACCTCCTCTGTCACTCCCACTTCTCACAGAGTGATCACCCCAACACAACCAGAGACCCACTCTCCTTCCATCTCTACTGCAAGGCCAACAGGCTCTTCTCCACCATCGACACACGTCCCTGCCACAGGCACAGTGCCCTCACCCTCCACAGTGCCATGGACACCTACCACAAGAGGAACCACCCAAGCCCCTCACTCTGTCAGCACAGCCAAAACCTCCACCTCCCTGGTGTCACACCCCTCTGCACCTGCCCACTCTGGGACCACATCTGCTCCACGCACCACCATCTCCCCCAAGACCACCAGTAGAGGCACCGGGAGCCCGGGGACACACACCCCCACGGCCTCGGCTACTCCCAACAGGCCACACACTCCCTTCACTTCTCACTCCGCCCCCACTGGTTCCGTGTCCACCACCTCCCACATTACAGGTCCGCCCACAGGAACATCATTCCGGACCACCACCACCTTCCCTACCGCATCTCCATCCAAGACCACTCAATCCACTCACGTTCCAAACTCTGCCACCTCCTCTGTCACTCCCACTTCTCACAGAGTGATCACCCCAACACAACCAGAGACCATCTCTACTGCAAGGCCAACAGGCTCTTCTCCATCATCGACACACGTCCCTGCCACAGGCACAGTGCCCTCACCCTCCACCCCACCATGGACTCCCACCACAAGAGGAACCACCCAAGCACCTCACTCTGTCAGCACAGCCAAAACCTCCACCTCCCTGGTGTCACACCCCTCCGCACCTGCCCACTCTGGGACCACTTCTGCTCCACGCACCACCATCTCCCACAAGACCACCAGTAGAGGCACCGGGAGCCCGGGAACACACACCCCCATGGCCTCGGCCACACCCAATGGTCCACACACTCCCTTCACTTCTCACTCCGCCCCCACTGGTTCCGTGTCCACCACCTCCCACATTACAGGTCCGCCCACAGGAACATCATTCCGGACCACCACCACCTTTCCTACCGCATCTCCATCCAAGACCACTCAATCCACTCACGTTCCAAACTCTTCCACCTCCTCTGTCACTCCCACTTCTCACAGAGTGATCACCCCAACACAACCAGAGACCCACTCTCCTTCCATCTCTACTGCAAGGCCAACAGGCTCTTCTCCACCATCGACACACGTCCCTGCCACAGGCACAGTGCCCTCACCCTCCACAGTGCCATGGACACCTACCACAAGAGGAACCACCCAAGCCCCTCACTCTGTCAGCACAGCCAAAACCTCCACCTCCCTGGTGTCACACCCCTCTGCACCTGCCCACTCTGGGACCACATCTGCTCCACGCACCACCATCTCCCCCAAGACCACCAGTAGAGGCACCGGGAGCCCGGGGACACACACCCCCACGGCCACACCCAATGGTCCACACACTCCCTTCACTTCTCACTCCGCCCCCACTGGTTCCGTGTCCACCACCTCCCACATTACAGGTCCGCCCACAGGAACATCATTCCGGACCACCACCACCTTCCCTACCGCATCTCCATCCAAGACCACTCAATCCACTCACGTTCCAAACTCTGCCACCTCCTCTGTCACTCCCACTTCTCACAGAGTGATCACCCCAACACAACCAGAGACCCACTCTCTTTCCATCTCTACTGCAAGGCCAACAGGCTCTTCTCCATCATCGACACACGTCCCTGCCACAGGCACAGTGCCCTCACCCTCCACAGTGCCATGGACACCTACCACAAGAGGAACCACCCAAGCCCCTCACTCTGTCAGCACAGCCAAAACCTCCACCTCCCTGGTGTCACACCCCTCTGCACCTGCCCACTCTGGGACCACATCTGCTCCACGCACCACCATCTCCCCCAAGACCACCAGTAGAGGCACCGGGAGCCCGGGGACACACACCCCCACGGCCTCGGCTACTCCCAACAGGCCACACACTCCCTTCACTTCTCACTCCGCCCCCACTGGTTCCGTGTCCACCACCTCCCACATTACAGGTCCGCCCACAGGAACATCATTCCGGACCACCACCACCTTCCCTACCGCATCTCCATCCAAGACCACTCAATCCACTCACGTTCCAAACTCTGCCACCTCCTCTGTCACTCCCACTTCTCACAGAGTGATCACCCCAACACAACCAGAGACCCACTCTCCTTCCACCTCTACTGCAAGGCCAACAGGCTCTTCTCCACCATCGACACACGTCCCTGCCACAGGCACAGTGCCCTCACCCTCCACCCCACCATGGACTCCCACCACAAGAGGAACCACCCAAGCACCTCACTCTGTCAGCACAGCCAAAACCTCCACCTCCCTGGTGTCACACCCCTCCGCACCTGCCCACTCTGGGACTACTTCTGCTCCACGCACCACCATCTCCCACAAGACCACCAGTAGAGGCACCGGGAGCCCGGGGACACACACCCCCATGGCCTCGGCCACACCCAATGGTCCACACACTCCCTTCACTTCTCACTCCGCCCCCACTGGTTCCGTGTCCACCACCTCCCACATTACAGGTCCGCCCACAGGAACATCATTCCGGACCACCACCACCTTTCCTACCGCATCTCCATCCAAGACCACTCAATCCACTCACGTTCCAAACTCTGCCACCTCCTCTGTCACTCCCACTTCTCACAGAGTGATCACCCCAACACAACCAGAGACCCACTCTCTTTCCATCTCTACTGCAAGGCCAACAGGCTCTTCTCCACCATCGACACACGTCCCTGCCACAGGCACAGTGCCCTCACCCTCCACAGTGCCATGGACACCTACCACAAGAGGAACCACCCAAGCCCCTCACTCTGTCAGCACAGCCAAAACCTCCACCTCCCTGGTGTCACACCCCTCTGCACCTGCCCACTCTGGGACCACATCTGCTCCACGCACCACCATCTCCCCCAAGACCACCAGTAGAGGCACCGGGAGCCCGGGAACACACACCCCCATGGCCTCGGCCACACCCAATGGTCCACACACTCCCTTCACTTCTCACTCCGCCCCCACTGGTTCCGTGTCCACCACCTCCCACATTACAGGTCCGCCCACAGGAACATCATTCCGGACCACCACCACCTTTCCTACCGCATCTCCATCCAAGACCACTCAATCCACTCACGTTCCAAACTCTGCCACCTCCTCTGTCACTCCCACTTCTCACAGAGTGATCACCCCAACACAACCAGAGACCCACTCTCCTTCCATCTCTACTGCAAGGCCAACAGGCTCTTCTCCACCATCGACACACGTCCCTGCCACAGGCACAGTGCCCTCACCCTCCACAGTGCCATGGACACCTACCACAAGAGGAACCACCCAAGCCCCTCACTCTGTCAGCACAGCCAAAACCTCCACCTCCCTGGTGTCACACCCCTCTGCACCTGCCCACTCTGGGACCACATCTGCTCCACGCACCACCATCTCCCCCAAGACCACCAGTAGAGGCACCGGGAGCCCGGGGACACACACCCCCACGGCCTCGGCTACTCCCAACAGGCCACACACTCCCTTCACTTCTCACTCCGCCCCCACTGGTTCCGTGTCCACCACCTCCCACATTACAGGTCCGCCCACAGGAACATCATTCCGGACCACCACCACCTTCCCTACCGCATCTCCATCCAAGACCACTCAATCCACTCACGTTCCAAACTCTGCCACCTCCTCTGTCACTCCCACTTCTCACAGAGTGATCACCCCAACACAACCAGAGACCCACTCTCCTTCCATCTCTACTGCAAGGCCAACAGGCTCTTCTCCACCATCGACACACGTCCCTGCCACAGGCACAGTGCCCTCACCCTCCACAGTGCCATGGACACCTACCACAAGAGGAACCACCCAAGCCCCTCACTCTGTCAGCACAGCCAAAACCTCCACCTCCCTAGTGTCACACCCCTCTGCACCTGCCCACTCTGGGACCACATCTGCTCCACGCACCACCATCTCCCCCAAGACCACCAGTAGAGGCACCGGGAGCCCGGGGACACACACCCCCACGGCCTCGGCTACTCCCAACAGGCCACACACTCCCTTCACTTCTCACTCCGCCCCCACTGGTTCCGAGTCCACCACCTCCCACATTACAGGTCCGCCCACAGGAACATCATTCCGGACCACCACCACCTTCCCTACCGCATCTCCATCCAAGACCACTCAATCCACTCACGTTCCAAACTCTGCCACCTCCTCTGTCACTCCCACTTCTCACAGAGTGATCACCCCAACACAACCAGAGACCCACTCTCCTTCCATCTCTACTGCAAGGCCAACAGGCTCTTCTCCACCATCGACACACGTCCCTGCCACAGGCACAGTGCCCTCACCCTCCACAGTGCCATGGACACCTACCACAAGAGGAACCACCCAAGCACCTCACTCTGTCAGCACAGCCAAAACCTCCACCTCCCTGGTGTCACACCCCTCTGCACCTGCCCACTCTGGGACCACATCTGCTCCACGCACCACCATCTCCCCCAAGACCACCAGTAGAGGCACCGGGAGCCCGGGGACACACACCCCCACGGCCTCGGCTACTCCCAACAGGCCACACACTCCCTTCACTTCTCACTCCGCCCCCACTGGTTCCGTGTCCACCACCTCCCACATTACAGGTCCGCCCACAGGAACATCATTCCGGACCACCACCACCTTCCCTACCGCATCTCCATCCAAGACCACTCAATCCACTCACGTTCCAAACTCTGCCACCTCCTCTGTCACTCCCACTTCTCACAGAGTGATCACCCCAACACAACCAGAGACCCACTCTCCTTCCATCTCTACTGCAAGGCCAACAGGCTCTTCTCCATCATCGACACACGTCCCTGCCACAGGCACAGTGCCCTCACCCTCCACCCCACCATGGACTCCCACCACAAGAGGAACCACCCAAGCACCTCACTCTGTCAGCACAGCCAAAACCTCCACCTCCCTGGTGTCACACCCCTCCGCACCTGCCCACTCTGGGACCACTTCTGCTCCACGCACCACCATCTCCCACAAGACCACCAGTAGAGGCACCGGGAGCCCGGGGACACACACCCCCATGGCCTCGGCCACACCCAATGGTCCACACACTCCCTTCACTTCTCACTCCGCCCCCACTGGTTCCGTGTCCACCACCTCCCACATTACAGGTCCGCCCACAGGAACATCATTCCGGACCACCACCACCTTTCCTACCGCATCTCCATCCAAGACCACTCAATCCACTCACGTTCCAAACTCTGCCACCTCCTCTGTCACTCCCACTTCTCACAGAGTGATCACCCCAACACAACCAGAGACCCACTCTCCTTCCATCTCTACTGCAAGGCCAACAGGCTCTTCTCCACCATCGACACACGTCCCTGCCACAGGCACAGTGCCCTCACCCTCCACAGTGCCATGGACACCTACCACAAGAGGAACCACCCAAGCCCCTCACTCTGTCAGCACAGCCAAAACCTCCACCTCCCTGGTGTCACACCCCTCTGCACCTGCCCACTCTGGGACCACATCTGCTCCACGCACCACCATCTCCCCCAAGACCACCAGTAGAGGCACCGGGAGCCCGGGGACACACACCCCCACGGCCACACCCAATGGTCCACACACTCCCTTCACTTCTCACTCTGCCCCCACTGGTTCCGTGTCCACCACCTCCCACATTACAGGTCCGCCCACAGGAACATCATTCCGGACCACCACCACCTTCCCTACCGCATCTCCATCCAAGACCACTCAATCTACTCACGTTCCAAACTCTGCCACCTCCTCTGTCACTCCCACTTCTCACAGAGTGATCACCCCAACACAACCAGAGACCATCTCTACTGCAAGGCCAACAGGCTCTTCTCCATCATCGACACACGTCCCTGCCACAGGCACAGTGCCCTCACCCTCCACAGTGCCATGGACACCTACCACAAGAGAAACCACCCAAGCCCCTCACTCTGTCAGCACAGCCAAAACCTCCACCTCCCTGGTGTCACACCCCTCTGCACCTGCCCACTCTGGGACCACATCTGCTCCACGCACCACCATCTCCCCCAAGACCACCAGTAGAGGCACCGGGAGCCCGGGGACACACACCCCCACGGCCTCGGCCACTCCCAACTGGCCACACACTCCCTTCACCTCTCACTTTGCCCCCACGGGTTCTGTCTCTACCACCTCACAGTCCACTTCTCTCACCACCCGAGTTCCCTTGCCCAGCCTCATGTCATCCACGCTGGGGGTGACATCCATCCGAAGTTCTCCTGCCACGAACCTCACTACCAAGCATCCTGTTACCACTGGACTGCTGACCACTCTCTTCCTGACCAGCTCCATCACTGCGCACAGAAGCTCCTCCTCTCCCACTGCAGGTTCCTCCACCTCCTCTCTCCTCACATCCAGGCCCAGCTTCTCCAGTAAGTGATGTCTCTACAGCCTACCCCATGACCCTGTGCACTGCATCTTTAGCCTTGCCTTTCTACTGGCCGCGTTCTGGGACACTCCCAGGAGCCCCCCCCCCCCCCTTTTCTTGACTCCTCACACTGCCTGATGACCACGGGCTTCTCCTTCCCCTCCCTGCCTGTCCCTCTCTCTGTGCTCACATCACACCGGGCTCACTACTGTGTGGGAGGTGGCAGGTCCCCTTTCCTGCCCCTGAAGCCTTCACCTCCCGGCACAGCAGGGCCGCACAGGGTGTGGTGCACAGTCAGAGAGCCAGCTGAGCCTCTGACCAGGTGTTTGCTCTGTGTGTCCCAGCTGTGCCTTCAGGGGGTCTGGGTCTCACCTCCCCCACATGCTCCCCCATACCTCCGAGCTCTGTCCTGTCCTATGCCTCGTGTTCCCACACCCTTGGGACCTGTTCTCAACCCTCCTTGACAGGGCGTCAGTTCCTCTCTCCCTCCTCCCCAGCTTCCTCCTCCCTCCTCCCCAGGAACCTCTCTAGAAAACCCCACAAGAGGAACCACCCAAGCCCCTCCCTCTGTCAGCACCTGGCTGGAATGCACACCTGGCCTTCCCTGTTGATCCCCTTCCCCCTGCAGTCCCGGCCTCCCTTTGAGAAGACCCTCTGCTCAGCAGCCTTCCACTGCTGTCCCCTGCGGAGCTCAGAGGAGGTTCGGGCTGGCAGGGATCCGGGGAGCAACTATTCCCACCTTCCCCCAGGCTGCAGAAAGCAAAGCAAAGGCTGGTAGGCCATGCCTCACCCCAGGTGACCACTCAGGGCCGAGCTGGGACTAGCAGCACGCTCTCAGCCCTGCAGCCTCCTCCAGCGTCCACTCTGCCCTCTGCACCCAGGCCAGCTGCACCCACCTTGTCCTCCAGAGACACCACACCCCTCCCTCTCGGGTGTTCCCTCCACGGCAGCCATTGCCTGGACTGGGCTCCCCTCACAAGCCCCAGGCAGGACTGTTCACAGTGACACATTTCTCCTGGGAAAAGGCCTAGGTGCAGGTCAAAGCTCATGGGTCCACTCAGGGACCACAGAGCCACGCAGGAAGCTCCCGTATGGTGACACTGATGTCCTCTCCTCGTCCCTCCCGCAGGTTCTGAGCCCAGCAAACCAGACACACCTATGCCCGCAGGTAGGTATCAGCTGGGAGGGGAGGTGGCTGGGGAGGCTGGGGAGCAGCGTGGGAATCTGCCTCATCCCGAGACAGCCCTGGACCGCGGGGGAGAGGAATAAAGACCAGCAGGCTTTATTCCCGGGGGTGAGGTCAGACCCGGGGGGCTCGGGCAGGAGAGACAGCACAGGTAGGGCCCAGGTAAGTGCCGACTGGCCCCCACGGGGCCCAGGCTCATCTGCTGGCTCCCTGGGCCGGCATCACTCGGGGTCCCACACAGACAGGGCTTGTGGAGCCCAGGCCCAGAGCCCGCAGGTCCCCCAGCCCCACCTTCTGAGGGCCAGGCACAGACCCCAGGGGGGCAGCACCGTCACCTGGCTCTGGGGCTGGCATCTCACTGCCTGTCTCCACTTCTCAGAGGTCTGCCGAGTGCGGGAGCTGGAGGAGGAGGTCACTTACCAGGGGTGCACAGCCAACGTGACAGTGACCCGCTGCGAGGGTGTCTGCGCCTCCTCAGCCAGGTGAGCTGTCACCCGGGCGGTCTCCATCTACTGCTGGGCTCCGAGCTTGGAGCTGCCTTACGCAGCAGAGGCTCCCAGGGGGTGGTCGGGCAGGTCCAGCCGGGATCTCCTGCCCCGTCTCAACCACCCTTGCAGCTGACCTCCGACAGCTGGGAAGGTCACCACAGAGGCCCGCCCCGAGGCCCTGCCAGGGTCTGCCCTGTCTGGGTGGTTGGGGAGGAATGGGGATCCCTCCCCGAGGCCCTGCCAGGGTCTGCCCTGTCTGGGTGGTTGGGGAGGAACGGGGATCCCTCCCCGAGGCCCTGCCAGGGTCTGCCCTGTCTGGGTGGTTGGGGAGGAACGGGGATCCCTCCCCGAGGCCCCTGCCAGGGTCTGCCCTGTCTGGGTGGTTGGGGAGGAATGGGGATCCCTCCCCGAGGCCCTGCCAGGGTCTGCCCTGTCTGGGTGGTTGGGGAGGAACGGGGATCCCTCCCCGAGGCCCTGCCAGGGTCTGCCCTGTCTGGGTGGTTGGGGAGGAACGGGGAGCCTTCCCCGAGGCCGCAGGCTTGACCATGTACCTTCGGCGGATTCTTTAGTTTCAACGCCTACACCAACCAAGTGGACACCCTCTGCAGCTGCTGCCACCCCCTTGGCTCCTACGAGAAGCAGCTGGTACTGCCCTGTCCAGACCCCGGGGCACCGGGCAAGCAGCTGGTGCTCACGTTGCAGGTGTTCAAACGCTGCGTGTGTGGCCCCTGGCGCTGCAGAGACCAGGGGCCAGCCCCCCTGGTGAGAGGATGAAGCACTACTCCCAGCGCCCAGCCCTCTCCCCCGCCCCCCTCCCCTCCTTGCTGTGCCTAGCAGCCCCTTTCTAGGCCTGGCCTCAGAGCCCTGGGGTGCAGCTCATCCAGGCACCTGCAGGAAGGGCCTACTGGGCAGGGGTCCCGCAGACCCTGGCCCACCCCACACAAGCCTTTCGGAACACGCCCACCAATCGTCCACACTGCCGCCCAGCCTTGGAAGGCAGCTCCCCGGCCCTGCCCAACCAGACCCTGGGGCCCGAGGAAGGGCAACGATGGACAGGGGAGAGGCAGCAAGGAGAGGGGCCGAGCAGTCGGGAAGGGAAGTGAGGGCACCAGCCTGCCCACCAACACAGCTCACCCTGGGGAGGGGTGTCCCAGCGCCATGCTCGACAAGCCCTGTGAACAGAGGACAAATAAACTGGCCCTGGTCAAGGCACGAGGCCACCCTGAGCTCTGCTTGTCGTTCCATGCCCCTTGGCACCCGTGAACCCCAACCCCACCTACCCCACGAGGTCAGGCGGCATCGGCAAGGACCCACCCCCGCAGGCCCCTCGCCCTCCTCGGCCCACCTCAGGGTCCCTCCCTCCCTCGGGACTCTCCTGGGGAGCCCTCCTCCCGTGGGATCCTGCTCCCAGTCTGTGGTAGGGTCACCCCTCCCGTGAGCTCTGGAGGCTTATTCCCCAGGAGGAACCCTTAGACCCGCGGCCTCCAGGCGGCAGACAACCCCACACGTCCTGCCCAGAGGAGAGCCAAGGCCGGGTGGGGGCCCAGCAGGATGACCCCACAGGCTCAACCTTACACCCTGAATCCACATGCAGAGCGAAAGGCACATCACCTCCAGCGCACCTAAGCTTCTGCTGTGGCCGGGCTGCCACGCTCTGGAGCAGCGGCCGCCAATTGGTGGTCCGTGAGGTCCGAAAGGTTGGCGACCGCTGCTCTGGAGGACGACCCACCCAAGGCAGCGCCCTGCCGTGTCAGGGGGTCAATGGCCTCCCACTGCAGGCGGGGACTTTCCCTCCAGGGACAGCACACACGTTCCTGTCATGGTCCTGGTGTTGACTGTCCCTTGGAAGGAGCACACTTCATGGTGCTCCCTCCTCCAATGCACTCAGCCCAGGCGGAGCTCAGGGAGGGCGCCGACAGGCCAGGAGAACCCCGCAGCGGGCGGGCCACACGCAGTGCGGGAGCACCGTGCACCGCCAGCAGCTTGAACAGACGCACAAGGAGCATCGCTGTGTGGCCGGCCACGCCAGCGGTTAAACCTACAGATTAAAGGGAAACTAAAAGGCCACTCGTGTCCCTGCAAGGATCCCTGGACACGGAAGCGCACGCGGAGGTGGTGGTTACTCGGGTCTCTGTGGGTCCCAGAGCACGCACCCAGGGGCTACACTGACGTTGGTGGGGTGTCTGCAGTGTGGCTGCCCCCAGGCCCAGAGGGCGCCTCCGTGCCTCTGCCTCCCCGGGACCCACACCACAGCACAGGCTCATGGGGGTCTGAGGCGCCTCTCAGGGTGCCCAGTGCCTGCTGGGAAACTGGGAAACCAACAAAGTCCTGGCTCCTCCTAGGCCCTCAGGTGCCACCTGCCAGGCTGAGCTGCCACCCTCTGCGCACCAGCCCCAAGCAGAACAGAGGCCCTGGCTGGCTGGACTCCTGGGTGGCCACCTCAGGGTGCACACGTGCAGGCTGGCGGCCAGGACAGAGTGACCACCACCAGCGCCGAGTGATGAGAGTGGCGCATGGTGACACCCTCCTGTGCCCATGCCAGCCAAGGTCTGCAGCACTGGCTGCAACTATGACCCAGGGACAACGGCGCTGATAGCCTAAGGCTACCAAAAGGGAAGAGACCAGCTTGCCTTCTAGAATCTTCTCTGCTGGTCACATTTAACCCTCCAATCACAGATGGGAACCAGTCCCTGGCCACTACGGTGAAGCCCAAAGATGAGTGATGTCAGCTACATACCCCTGTCCCCCCTCCCCACGAGCAGTCAGTCGGCACTGCAAACCCCCTTGGGAACACCGTGCTGGAAGGGAGCTGAACCCGGTGGGATGCACGTTGGGGAGGCAGAACAGATGTCCTCTCGTCTAGACCGCGAATCCTGCCCTGGGAGAGCCAGGCTCAGCGCGGCAGCTGGCGTGCTCTGGGCTCCGGTCCCAAGGCCCAAGCACAGGGCCAGGCCACATGGGGACCTCGTCACATAGCTCCTGCCCTGGCGGCTCCCACAACAGGCACATGCCTGGTTCAGGTTGAGCCCCACGACGAAACACTGCCGCCTGCCTCTGAGAAGCAGAGGAGCAGCAGCATAGCGGTGGTATATGATCAAGTTCCAGAAACTACCCATTTCCATTCAAACTTCTAGTTTCCCTTTAATTTGTAGGTTTAACCACAGAACTGTCCTGATTTCTATAAAAACGGATCCCAGGGCCGCCCTCCTGACCTGGCAGGCCGGCTGCAGTGCAGGCTCAGCCTCTGTCCTCACACTGCGCCGTCCCGTCCACCCTGAGGGACGAGGCAGGCTGGCGGGCCTGCGGCTGTGCAGACAGTGGCTGAGCGAGGAGTCGCGGGGCTAGAACTGCTCCGACAGCAGCGCGCACAGCCTCTGGGAGACAGTCTCCTTGCTCGTCCGCAGCGTGAGCCGGTACATCTGCAACAGAGAGGCCGATCAGGGCCCAGGTTCACAGCCGTCACAGCCCGGGCGCCGCCTCGCACTCCCCGCTCAGCCCTGGCCCTCCCGAGGCGCCCAAAGCTCTAGCGCCTCGAGCATATCACTCTCGGCCACAGCTGAAGGGAAGTCTGAGGTGGCAGGTGCCGGTGTGCACAGGAGCTGTTGCTGGGGGGGACAATCCCAGCCCCTGGAGAGCAGGGGCAGCTACTCACCCACTAACCACATGTGGGCCTGTGAGCGCGCTCCTCACTGCGTCCCACCCGTCTGCACAAAGCCCTGCCCAGAGCACCCGCAGCATCCCTGCCCCCACACAGCCCAGGGATCCGTCAGTAGGAAGGCCACCAGGACTGGCACAGCACTGCCTCGAGGGGAGGCGGAGCTGGCAGCCAGGCTCGTGGAATTTTCGGGTGGGATGGGAGTGTCGTGCGCAGGGTGGTGGGTTCCCCTGGGCACTCATGACCCCACACTAGGCTCTGGCTCCCCGTGGCAACCACACCCTGAAGCCACGCCGTGGAAGCAGCCATGTCCTCAAGAGGCTGACCTGGGCCTGGAGGTTCGGCTCCAAGCGCAACAAGCACCCGATCTGCGTGGTTCTGGTGTGGATGATCCCGGCTCCCACAAAATTGGCAGGATTCGGATCGACCTCTTCCAGGAGCGCGGAACCAAACCCAATAATCTGTGCAAAGGAAACAGGAAGCTGGGACACCTCGGCTGCGGGTGGACACAGGGCCGCCCCGGGAGCGCCGCCAACAAGGCTGTCACCTTGGCTTTGGTGATTTCTGTGTCCATTGGATGCTTTGCCTTGAAAATGTTCTGCACCTCCTGCTGGGGACTGAGACACAAACCAGCGTCAGACCTTCCGCCGAGGGGCCACAGGCCCAGCCGCCCCTCCCCCTCCCACACAGGGGCCGCTCACCTGCTCAGCTGCTTCCAGCGCTGAAAGAAGTCCTGGGAGGCCATTTCTGTGGGCTGGAAAAACTTGTTGAGTGTGATGGGCAACTTGACGGACACATTCTGAAAGGTTCCGCCATACCTGCGAGCAAGAGACGTGCTGAGGAGAGCCACGGGCAGCAGGGGACTGCCACTCAGCTGGGGGCCAAGCCCCTGCCTGCCCATCTCCAGGCACAGAAGGCTGCGGCCCCAGGTGGGGGGCTCCCGCCTCAGCGCCTCATCCACCCAGCCTCTGGAGGGGCTGTCCTGACCACAGGGGGCAGCGTTTGGAGGGTGGCTCGGCCTGGCCCGGGCACTGTCACTGAGAGGACCGCGCACCGCTCGTGCCTGCTCCTGGGCACCTGTCCTGCGGTGGACGCGCTGCTCTGGCTGAGCGCTGCAGGCGACGCCCCTGAGGACATCCACCCCCTCACTTTCCCCATCAGGCCACGCCCACAACTGCAAGTCAGTTGAAATTGTGTCGGGTTTTTCTTCTTTTCATGAAAAGAAAATGTGCCTGTTTCCCTCAATTCCACAAAGTATACGATCTTCAGTTCTCTGTGTATTTGATGTTTGAAAATATGCTTTTCCATGCCCGTGGGTGTAGCTCAGCGGTTGAGTGTCAACCCAGGAACCAAGAGGTCACCGGTTCAATTCCTGGTCAGGGCAAATGCCCGGGTAGCGGGCTCAATCCCCTGTGGGGAGCGTGCAGGAAGCAGCCGATTGATGATGTTTCTCTCATCGATGTTTCTTTCCATCTCTATCCCTCTCCCTTTCTCTAAAAGTCAATAAAAAAATATTTTTAAAAAATACATGCTTTTCCAAAAATGTAACTTTACAAACACTCAACAGTGAACTGGTCAACCAAGTACACTCTATTGTAGCCATTGAAAAATAACACTAATGAACCAGTAACACCACCAAAAATAAGTGTGGGTTTTTTTGGTAATCAAAACAGTGTGTCTGCAGAAGCACTCACAGCAGATGAGGCCTGGAGGGACACCCCCCTGCAGCGCCACAGGGGGCCTGCGGGCCCCGCCCCAGATGACACGCCAGCAGGCACCGCGGGGTCTGGACTCACTCTCCCCCACCTCCATCCTCTGTAGCTCGTGCTGCAGCTGAGCAAGGAGGAATGGCTCCCGGGGACAAAGCTGCGTGCAGGTGAGCCCCAGCCCCTCAAGCTCCAGGTCAGCGCCAGGGTTGGGACACCCCGCCAGCCAGCAGCGCCCCACCTGGGCTCTCACCTGAACTGGATGTTGAGAACTGGCGCTTCGGTGAAGTCCGACACGCACTCAATGTTGACAACCTGCTGCACCTGCGCGCCCCCGTCCACTGTCGGATCCACGGGCTTGGTCTGCAAGCTCAGGTGTGTGCGTGTCAAGGCCATTTCAACTAGAAAAGTGGGTCCAAGCCAAGCCAGCCTGCACTCCCCGGGCCCAGGGAGCCCAACAGTAAGAGACCTTCTAGAAGGGGCTCGGAAGAGTGGTGCTCACGCTGCTGATCTTGGACGAAACCTTTAGTAGAGTTGACCCTACGTACAAGTATTTTTAAAGACTTCTGAAACACCGCCTTGACAGGCTACATTTAAAATGTACTTGTCTCGAGATACAAGTGAGCAGGTAGCCGCCCCTCTGGCCAAGCCGGGCCTTGCTCACCACCACTACGTGGCCAGCCCTCCTGGGAGGGAGCACGGTGGACACTAAGTGACGCCACACTGGCCGGAAGAGCTCCCACATCGCTGACTTTCTGGGGGGATAAGCCTCCATCTCAACAGACACCAGCTCACCCAGCAAGTGGTGGGCCCGCTGTGTCCGGCAGCAGCAGCCCCGGAGACCCGCAGAGAAGGACACCAGAGCTCAGAGGGACTAACAATGTCACAGAAGAGCGAAGCAAGTGAGCCAGGAGTAGATGCTGCCTGTCAAGGGGGAGCATCCCTTGCTCACAACCCTCCGCTACCCCCCAAGGGCTGCTGGCAGGGGCGTGGGCAGGCGGAACCAAGGATATTGGCCTGAAGGTCATCTGAGCAGATCAGTGTTGGAGTGAAGTTTAAGAACTGCGTGGAGGTCTTATTCCCATAAAATATAAACATGCGACCTAGAAGGAAACAGTCTGTCTCAAACACGTTTCACACAAACCCTGAGGAGTAACAGAAAGACCAAGAACCCCACCCCCAATGGAGTCCCAGCAGAGTGCTGGGCTCCCCCTGCCCCACAACCTGCGCCGTCGCCCCCTGCAGGGACCCGGGTGCCACCCCAGCAGGTGTCCTCACCACTGCAGGTGCCCTGGGCTCGCGTGGCAGACATTTAAGACGCTGCCCTTAGAACAGAGATCTTACACGAATCTCTGCACACATTTTTATACCCTCTGAGTTCTGAATAGAAAGTGAGCTGCAAACCCCCAAAAGAGACAGCAGTTCAACATCGCTCCTCCCACAACTTAAAAATCAACAGTCCAGCCCGGCCGATGTGGCTCAGTGGTTGAGCGTCGATCTATGAGCCAGGAGGACAGGGTTCAATTCCCGGTCAGGGCACATGCCTGGGTTTCAGGCTCAATCCCCAGTGGGGGACGTGCAAGAGGCAGCCAATCCATGATTCTCTCTCATCCTTGATGTTTCTCTCTCTCAATCCATCTCCCTTCCTCTCTATAATCAATAAAAATATATATTTTTTTGAAAATCAACTACCCAAACCCAGGGAGGCCCCTGAGGCCATTTCACACCTGAATTGAAGCAAGAATAAAATGTCACCATCCATGTTCACTGCGGCGTCAGCGTGAGTCCTGGCAACCCCCCAGGCCCCTGGAGTGCGTGCTGGTTCTCTCCTTTTTCTCACACTTTTGCTTGTTTTACCACCTTCACATCTCTAAGTGCGCAGCTCAGGCAGGAGACATTCACGCTGTGGTGCAGCCGTGACCACCACCTTCTCCAGAACTTGCCATCCTCCCAAACTGACACTTGGTCCCCATTAAACACACTCCCCGTCCCCTGCCGAACCCATCACCACCATCTGCTTCCTGTCTCTCTGGACCTGACCCCTCTGAGCGGGTCACACAGGGCCTGTCCCTCTGGGTCTGGATTACTCACTCAGCACAACATCCTCATGGTCCGTCCCTACAGCAGGTGTCAGGGCCCTTCCTCTTTAAGGCAGAGTGAGACTCCGTGTGTGGACGGACCACATGCTGTGCATCCACCCTCCGGCCCGGGCACTCGGGCTGCCTCCATGTTTTAGCTACTGTGACTAATGCTGCTGTGAGCATGGGGTACACATATCTTGTCAAGACCCTGCTTTCAAATTTGGGGGGGGGGGTGTACCCAAGAGTGGAACTGCTGGGTTATACGGAAATTCTATTTAATTTGGTTTTCTCTTTTTTAATCCTCATTGGAGGATATGTTTATTGATTTTTAGAGAGAGAGGGTTAGAGAGAGAAAAACATTGATCGGTAGCCTCCTGTACGCACCCACCTGGGATCCAACCCGAAACCTAGGTCCGTGCCCTGACCGGGACTCAAACCCACAACCTGTTTCTGGGTGTACAGGACGACGCTCCAACAGCTGAGCCACCCGCTGGGCGACCCTGCTGAATTTTGGATCCCGCAGCGGCTGCAGTGGCTCCCTCTCCTGTCCACGCCAGCACTGGCTGTCCTGGCCCTGGGACAGGGGCCACTCTGACGGGCATGAGCTGGGGACTCCCGGCGGCTCTGACTGCGTTTCTCTGATGACTAGCGACGTGGAGCACCTGTCCCTGTGCCTTCGGTCGCCCGCGCGCCCCGAGAGAAATGCCTGGCCCCTGCCCGACTTTTCCCGAGGCTGCTTGTCTGTCTGTTGCTGACCTGAAGCACCTACATATTCTCAACCCAAACCTTATCAGACATGTGACTTGGAAAGATTTCCTCCCCATAATCTCTGAGAGAAGTTTTCATTAGGTGATCAAAACCCATACCTAAATTCTGCCGAAATTCAGACTTGAGTCCAATCTGAAGCAGCTGGTTTTCAAACAACACACCGTTGTTTTTACAGACAAACCTGGGGGAAAGGGACAGTATGTGGGTCGCTCAGCACACACACTGAAATACAAAGATTTGCTCTCACAGAGGGTTCAGTGGGCACTGAGGCCAGAGGACTGAGGGACAGAGGGAGGGAAAGCAGGCAATATTCCCAGGGACACATGCAGAGCGCCCTCCGGAGAAGGAACGTGAGCAGACGGCAGGGACGCCGCAGCGGGAGCGAGCACCGGAGACAGGCCTCTGCCTCCCACTGCTCAACAATTCCCCCTGCTCCTCCCGCGGGTCCCAGGCCCACACCGAGGCTGGACCACAGCTCCTCAATCCAGGGACAACCCTCAGCATCCTGGGCTATGGGAACACAGGCGGCCCCCCTCCACAACATGGCCCACCCCTCCCCCCTCCCCCCTCCTCAAGGCAGGGTTACTTTGCACTGCACAGGAGGGCCAAGGTTTTGCTCACTACATGGTATCGACACTACACAGAATCAGGGGAAATAAAACAACGTGTTAGTTCACTTGTGCTCATCTCCGAGGAGCTCCAGTGCTCCGGCCTCCTCTAGCGTAAACCCCAGTGACATTGTGAGCTGGTGGTCACAGCAAGCCCGCCCAGCTCCGCAGGCCTCACTCCTCTGCGAGGGCCCTGGCAGGAAGGACCTCTGCCCGCTCCGCCCTGCTCACCAGGCCCCGGGTCAGGGGTCGGTGGCAGACAGGGTCCCTGTCTTTGGGAAGCAGGAGATCAACTACCTGGCAAAGTTGTCCTCGGAGCCAGGAGCGAGAGGTGCAACCGCAGAGGGCGAGTCGGAGAACACGTCCACGAGCAGCCCGCCGGAGGAAGGGGGGGGGCCTGCAGGCGCAGGGGGCACAGCCCCCAGACCCAGGAGGTCTGCCGACGGAGAAGGCGTGGACTGGAAAACAGGGAAGAAGAGGGTCAGCGCGGAGCCCTCCGGGCACGCAGAGGCCAGCTGGGCAGTGCCACGCCCTCCCACGGCGGCCACTGGGCTGTGTGGTGCGGGCAGGTAGGTGCAGGCCGTGGCCGCTTCTGGGATGCGACTGCCCCAGACTCAGGCCTGAGACCATCACATGGTGCAGACGAGTCCCACCTTTTCCCACAAAGTCATCTGAGTGAAAACAACTCTGGAAAAATGTCCTGAAAGAGATCAATAGCAATGTGTGCTCGGAGCAGCAACCCCGGGCACACTGCCCGCTGGAGAGGAGCCGCCCGCGTGCCCAGGCCACCGTTATGCTGCTGTCTCCAGGAGAAGGTAGAGCAAAGCCACAGAACAAACCTTTAAGAAAATGCTCTGAACCTTGACAAAGACTAACAAAGCCGCTCTGCGCTCTCTCACTGATTCACGGGCCTGGGTGAGGGTCTCCCATGCTCACTCGCAGGAGCTCCGGCCCCACAGCGGGAACTGGCCCTGGACCTGCACCTCTGGGTGTCCGCCCGCCAAATGTGTGGGGTTCCGATGGTCCACGTCACCGGCAAGAACCAGGGATGTGAGCCACTGCGTCCTGACCACTCGTCTTGTGCGACCAGAATGTCCCACTGGACACTCAGAGGTCAAATCCGTTTGTCAGGACCTGAGACCACATGCCTGCTGTCGCTCTCGTTCTGCTCAAGTTTAACAGACTCGATTAGACCAAGATGGCGGCATAGGTAAACACCGGAGACCGCTGCCGCAAACAACCATTTCAAAAATACAACTAAAAGACTGAACGGACATCACCCAGAACCACAGGAAGGCTGGCTGAAGAGAGACTCTACAACTAGAAGGAAAGAGAACAGCAAATCGAGGCTCAGAGGCGGCGCAGTGTGGAAAATACAAAGGTACCGAGGTGCGCGCGCAAAGCGGGCTGGTGGCTGAGGGCGCGGTTGTCGTTTTCTGTCGGGAGTGAGTCTCAGACTCTGGGCTACAGATCCGGGCGAGTCTCTAGGGACCCAGACTCAAACGGGAGAAGCGGGATTATCCGGCATCAGTTGGAACCTGAGGGCAGCCTTCTCTCCGAGGTTTGCAGCGGCTGCCGGGGTTCTGAGAAGCAGAGCCTCTGGGAACGGGACTGAGCGTGGCCATAACTGCTCCCTCCGCCCGCCCTGTTGATCCCGCCCCGCCCAAAGCCTGCGCACAGCCATTTGCCGATCGCCTCAGGCAAAGGCTGGATTAGCGCCTCCCCAGAAGGCAGACGTTTTCCATACAGCTGATTCCTATAGCCAGTCGGCCTGGGGGTCAAATCCCTCTAGTGTTAACTACAACAATTAAGGCTTGGCTAGAACAAGACTGCGCACAGAGACCACAAGGGGGTGCACCAAGAAAGCATAAAAGATGCGGAGACAAAAAAACATGACAGAAATGGAGGATATGGAGCTAAGAATCGCAATTTTGAGGGCTTGCCATAAATTTGTGCAGAGCCTCACGAAAACTAATGAGACCCTCGATGCTACAATAAAGAAATTAGAAAGTAAGCATACACGGACTGAAATAAAGAATATTATACCCAATAGCAGACCAGAGGAGTACAATAATCAAACCAAATATTCGACAAAAAACACCCAATTGGAAAAGCAAAATGAAAAAAGAATCCGAAAGTGTGAAGATAGTGTAAGGAGCCTCTGGGACAGCTTTAAGCGGACTAATATCAGAGTCATTGGAGTGCCAGAAGATGAGAGACAGCAAGATATTGAAAACCTATTTCAAGAAATAATGGCAGAAAACTTCCCCCACCTGGAGAAAGAAATGGACTTACAGGTCCAAGAAGCGCAGAGAACCCCAAACAAAAGGAATCCAAAGAGGACCACACCAAGACACATCATCATTAAAATGCCAAGAGCAAAAGACAAAGAGAAAATCTTAAAAGCAGCAAGAGAAAGAGGCTCAATTACCTACAAGGGAATACCCATACGACTGTCAGCTGATTTCTCAACAGAAACTTTGCAGGCCAGAAGGGAATGGCAAGAAATATTCAAAGTGCTGAATACCAAGAACCTACAACCAAGATTACTTTATCCAGCAAAGCTATCATTCAGAATTGAAGGTCAGATAAAGAGCTTCACAGATAAGGAAAAGCTAAAGGAGTTCATCACCGCCAAACCAGTATTATATGAAATGCTGAAAGGTATCCTTTAAGAAGAGGAAGAAGAAGAAAAAGGTAAAGATACAAATTATGAACAACAAACATGCATCTATCAACAAATGAATCTAAGAATCAAGTGAATAAATAACCTGATGTACAGAATGAACTGGTGATTATAATAGAATCAGGGACATAGAAAGGGAATAGACTGACTATTCTTGGGGGAAAAAGGGGTGTGGGAGATGCGGGAAGTGACTGGACAAAAATCATGCACCTATGGATGAACACAGTGGGTGGGGAGTGAGGGTGGAGGGTGGGGTGGGAGCTGGAAGGAGGGGAGTTATGGGGGAAAAAAAGAGGAACAAATGTAATAATCTGAACAATAAAGATTTAATTTAAAAAAAAAAAAAAAGAGAGAGAGAAAAAAAAAGAGAGAAAAAAAAAAAAAAAAAGTTTAACAGACTCATCCTTCCGGGAGCGCGGTGGCCGAGAGCTGCAGGAGGACGGAGCCCTTCCATCTGCAGCACTGGCTTCGCCCACCTCCCGCCGCCTGGCACAGCCACACTCGGCACTCGCGCGTGGCAATCGATGTTTGCATAAACACTGCTCGTTTCTCTTTCATATCAGGTTAGAGCCGTGCCGCGCTTCTAAAGAACTGCCCATGGGGCGGGTGGTATACACATGAATTCCACTTGGAGGAGAAGGAAGCTACAAAATGCACGTCCCACAGTGTGCACAGGGTGGCTCGGGGTGTGAGGGGCTGCCGGCCGAGGGCACAGACTGGATTCCTCGCTCGGAGGAGCTGTCAAGAGCATGAGAAAGGTCTGCAGTGCAGGAGGTCTGGATGGAACGGCCACCCTCCCGGCACCTGTGACAGCTGCTGCCACGCTGTGCCCCCAGAAGGGGACGGGCAGAGGGGGCAGCCTGGCGCTGGGCTGAGAACCACGCGCCTACAGACAGAATGGGGCCTCCCCCTCTGCCAACTGCTGTAGGATTTCACCGATGGTTCCTCCAAACAGTGCTAGTGCTTTCCAAGTAGAAACCCCTTCTGTCCAATTAAGTCACACATAGTCCACAGAGTCCACAACAGACACAAGCAAGGCGTCGTGTGGGAGGCCCAGGGCATGCAGGGACCACAGCCTTCTCTCTGCGTCTCCTTAGGACTGGGAGATCCCCAGGGAGCCCACCTGGCCCCAGTCTGCACAAGTCACCCCCGCTCACTCCGACAGTAAAGAATTACAACAGCAAAAAGCAGCCCCACGGCCCTCGCCGGGTGGCTCAGTTGGGTGGAGCGTCGTCCCATAACCAAAAGGTTGTGGGTTCGCTCCCCAGTGCGACGGGCACAGGAGGCAACCGGTCGATGTTTCTCTCTCACATTGATGTTTCTCTCTCCCTTCCCTCCCTCTAAAATCAATAAAAATATATCCTGGGATGAGAATAAAAATAAACAAATACATAAAGTAAAATGCTCTGAACTGACCAGGAAGAGGCCCTCTGCCCCCGACCCCCATGCATATGACATCACATCACGGTTCCGTTTTCAAGTGGAGCTCACTGCTAGCTCCCTCGGATTCCCATGCGCACGCACCAAGCATCGAGCCTGGACCCCAGGCCGCTGCATCCCGGGCGTCAGCTGGGCAAACAGTGTGGCCGAAAGGCACATGCACATCTCAAAAGTCAAGTAAGACCCGTGACAATGGTCCATGTGTTCAAGCCTATTTCCTGTGCTGCCTCGAGCACTCCGCCCGCAGAGCTGCTGGACAGAAAGGAGGCACCTGCTCCCCCACAGCCCGCCTTCCTTCACGGTTCTCCTGGACGGCAGCCGGAAGGAGTCCCTCGCTCCACCCCCTGCACACCCCACCCTTCACGGTGAGTCTTCCTTCAGACACAGCACCTCTGTGCAAGCAGGGCTGCTGCTGTCTCTACGGGAACCGCAGCTCATCAGCAAACCCGCGTGGGAACTACCACAAACCACATCACTCAGGATCCAGGCCATCGATGTCTCTGGCAGCAGGACGACCTCTGTGACCCCTTCCCAAGCCGTGTCAGCAGCCCTGTGCTGCCCTAGGTTCGGTCTACTCCAGGCCCCAGGACAAGGTCAAAGGCACGGGTTGAAGAGAAGCCCATGGAAGGGACGAGCACCAGGAAACAAAGCACACGTTCACCATTCACTCCAAAGCCAAGCGCCCTGACACTCAGACTGCCCACCACAGAGCAGGGGACAGGCCGGGGCCGGCCCGAGGAGGTGCGTCTGGAGAGAAGGCAGCAGGCCTGGGTGAGGGGCCCGAAAGGTCTGAAGGCCTCGCTCTTGGCGTCCTCGGCCTGAGGGGCAGGACCCAGTCTACGGGGCCCACAAGTGGAGGGGGTCACACGAGGGCCCTGCCCAGGAGCACCAGGGCTCAGACACGAGCACACTCCCGACCAGCATGGCACGGGCACCGAGTGCCTCCTCACAAAGGCCACCTGGCGTGGGCAAGCGGCACTGTTCCCATCACTGACCGCCTCCAGGGGAGGAAGCAAAGCTCGCCAGGCTCCCTTTCATCTGGGTCCTGCGGGCCGGTCGCTGCCGAGGGGACCGCTGTGGGGCCAGGTTGGTGTGCCCGCTCTCCGCGAGCCCCAGTCCAGAGCAGACAGCAAGGAAACATACCACTCTCACCGTGGCATCGCCACCAGGCCAACGTGAAAGGACACCCTTCTGTGCATGTGCGAGGCTCCCACCACGTCCTACGTAGCAGGAGCGGACTCTAGTCCAATCCAACCTGGAAACCTCCAAGAACAGCCGGCCAGGGCCACCTTAAACAGCAGGTTTAAGCAGAAGGCCTCAGGCTTCCGGCACACTTTCCTATTTAACAAAGCTGCGCCCCGGCGGACAAATGCTACGCTGGCCGAATCTCAGGGCCGGGCAGCACGGGAGCTGGGGCAGGCGCTGGTGTCAGGGAGGGACCCACCGTGGCACTGGCCGGGGCCGGCTCGGGGCCCCCGTTGATGTCGGGGCCCCGCTCCCGCTTGCCCTCCTCCAAGCCCATCACGGTGCCTGGGCCCTTCTTCTTCTTGAGCTTCGCCAGGATGGACGACTCGCGCTCCGGGAACGGGGGCATCTCCTCCAGGACCGTGGCCTGTGGGGGTGGAGCCGGGTCAGCACAGTGGGGCGGCTGGGGCGGGCCGGCCGGCACCCCGAGGCCTACCCACCAGGATGTCGGTGCTGGCGACGGTACTGAGCCGCAGGTACTCCACGGCCCGCTGCTGCAGCTCCGCGTCGGCGTTCCTCAGCTGGCTGTCGCTGCGCAGCACGTCCTGGATGGTGGGCTTCACCTCCGGGAACAGGTTCACGAACTTGATGTAGGTGGACAGCAGCAAGGCCCGCGTGGGGACGCTGCACAGGTGGAACTTGGAGTGCAGCAGGTTGAACTGCACCAGGGGGCTGGCGGGAAGGAGAGACGGCGGGAGCCTGAGCCCGAGGGTCCCCAGGAGGGACAGGGCCCCGCCCAGCGACTGCGCTTCCTCTGGGGGCAGGGACCCACATCCACATCTGCATTTTCAGCAGGACCCTGTTTCTGTGCAGCTCGCAGGCACAGAGCCATCAGGCCAGAGTGCAGGCGGCTTGCTCTGGGCTGTCCCGCGGCCAGGCCAGACCACCGTGAGGGCCCAGCAGGCACAGCCCAGCACAGCTCCCCGACTCCCCAGGGACATCTTACCTGGATCTCGGGTCCCCAGCTATCAGGTTCCCGAACTCGCCCAGGATGTAGCCGCCCACTTTGACCAGGTTCTCATGGCACGCCGGGGCCTGTAGCGACTGCGAGACAGCGAGCAGGAAGTCAGGGAAGAAGCCAGCATGGGAAGGACCCTCCTGGCGAGAGCCCGCCCTCCTGCCCTCCCGCCCTCCTGCCACGCAGCAGAGGTGCAGCAGCAGAGCAGCCCCAGAGGCAGCGACGTGGCCAGTCCCACCTGTAATGAGAGCCGCGCTCCCCAAAGCTAAGGTCAGGCCCCGAGCTCAGGGCGGAAGCGAGGCACCGGCCCCGGGCACTGCGCTCAGGTAGTCAGTGACATGGACCTTAGGGTTGGTGTGCCCGCTCTCCGCGAGCCCCAGTCCAGAGCGGACAGCAAGGAAACACACAACTCTCCCCGTGGCATCTCCACCGGCCAGCATGAAAGGACACCCTTCCATGGAGGAGACCTGACAGTGCAGCAGAGGGTCAACAGAACAGGAGCTGGGCGCCCCAGGACAGTCAGCAGCAGGTGGAAGGAAGTCAGCCGCCCAGGGCCGCCCCTCCCCGGGCCAGCTGGGGTACCTCCCCGGGCCAGCTGGGGTACCTCGAACACTGTCTTGGCGGCGTAGCCCTGCACGTCGTCCCGGTTGATGACGATCTGGATGACACGGTACCACACCTCTTCGCTCACATAGTCGCCCGCAATCCGGATCAGGTTCAGGATGGTGTCTACGTACCACGTGTAGTCCACGGCATACTTCTCTGCCAAGATGGCGACCTTCAGCACCTGCAGGGGGCAGCAGCTCAGGCTAGGTTCCCGCGGCCCATGACAGCAGAGCATCCATGTGGGGCTTCATAACTGAACCCTCGCAGCCACGCTCAGTGGTAGGCACTCCCACCGGGTTCTCAAAGGAGCCCAGGCAGCGGAAGGCTCACAGGGCTAACTGAGGAAGCCTGCGGCCCTCCAGCAACAGACACGACAGGACACGTCTGGGAACACAGGGCACAGCACAGCTGCAGGAGCGCACGAGGGCCGACCTGACCACAGCCAGGCCAGGCCTGGGCTGCCCTCCCGCACCCGCATGCGGAGCAGCTGCACTGTGGGTCTCTGGCTCCAGCCCACCTGCCTACCCAGGCTCCCCTCCACTCTCCATGGGAGACCCACCCACTCAGGAAACAATTCGCTGAGATTCACGAGCATCTGGGGCCAGTGACGTCAGAACTCACAATCTCTTCTCGAATGGAGTAGTCAGCCGTCTCCAAGTAGCTCAGCATCTCGGCCACAATCTGCTGGGCGTTGCTGCGGTCGCACATGGCGTAGAGGAGGTCCACGGCCCGCTGCCGCACGCTCACGTCCCGCTCCGTCTGGGGACAAGGCACCGAGTGAGGAGCCCGGGGATGCGCCTCCACACAACCCTGACACGCACTCTGGGCTCCCCTCACTCACCATCTGAATGCAGAGACCCCCAACAGGCTATGGTGAGCAGAGCGCCTCACCCCAATTCACTGCTCCCCTCGTCCCTGCACTGCCCGGAATCAGGCTCTGTCTCCTAGGGGACGTCAGAGGCCTGTCCACTGTGTGGTCACAGACCGGCACCTTCCGTGTCGCCTGGGAACTTGTCGCAGGGCTGGCTCTCGCCCCGCCCCCGCCTGCACATCAGTTCCTCAGCACAGGGCAGCAGAGGAACGCTGGCTGGGGCCAGGCAATGTGCAGAGCAAGGGTGAGCCTGGGAGCCTCGCGGGACTGAGCGCACACGGCACCGGGCCTGGAGGACCCAGGGCAGCACAGGCTCGCTCCAAACCCTGTGGGCCTCCCGTTCAAATCACGCCCCAACAATGTCCGTTAGATTCGTGCAAATACGAAGCGATGGAGTCGAGCCTATTCTTCCTCTAAGCTCCAGGCCAAACTGCGGCTCAGCAGCCCCACCTGCTCCCAGCCCTCTCGGGTGCTGGCTACTATCGGGGACGCTGTGGGCACTGCTGTGTCTGACCAGAGGACAAACAGCCTCAAGTCTGGAATTTTAATTCCTTGAAAAAAGTTAACGGTGAGTTTTCTTGGAGACAAAGACAAAATACTTCATCTTTCTACCAAAAGGAACTGTTTCTATTGGTTCAAATATTTACTGTGCCCGTGGCACCTGTTAGATGCTGCAGTTCGAACAGTCACTCGCGGGCAGAGGGCAGAGGCCGGGCCAGAGCGCAGCTGCACGATGCAGGCCACAGGGGCCCCGGCACGCGGGGACGAGCGCCCGGCGCAGAGCACTTGCCTTCAGCGCGGCGATGACGGTCTCGATGTGGGTCTTCACGGCCTCGTGGGAGAACTCGGAGCTGGCCAGCGCGCACATGCTCTCCAGGGCCAGGTAGCGCAGGTTGGTCTCCCGGTGCTGCAGGAACTGGCCCAGCTGGTTGCAGGCGCGGACGAGCAGGTTCGGCTCGCTGCAGGGACGGGGCAGTGGTGAGTGGGCGGCGTGCACTTCAGCACGGCAGATTCAAGGCACCACTGCTGAAGAGACACCCTGGCCCCCTGGACACAAAAGCCTCAACCGTAAACCAAGTCAGCTGTCCATCCCCTCTGGTAGCGCCCTCAGGGGAGACCCACAGTAGCTTTGCCAAGCACATCTGCAGAATTCCACCAACTCCAAAAAGCTGCTGACAGCAGGGCCACCCCCGGCACCCCATCCCAAGCGCATGGCAGCCACCTCGGGGCTCCCGCAGGCTGTGGCCAGGAGTGTGACCTCAGCCGAGGTCACCAGCCCAGGGAACCTTGAACAAGTACCCTGACAATGGGGCTCTGGAGGGTAAGTGTGCAGACACGGGGATAGAAGAGGCTGGTGGATACTTAAGGACCAGTACCGCACAATGGGTTGGGCCTCTGCACACTCCTGGCTCTGTCTGCATGATGCTGTTGCTCTGAATGCTGCTGGCTCACGTGGGAAGTCTGTTTGAGGTGTAACAGACTGCATTTGGTCACGGGAAAGCACGTGTGTGGAGAAGCGGCCGCGCTGTTGCTCTTGGGGAGCGCCAGGACTGGCAGCAGGCGCAAGGCCACGTGCAGGCAGGGCCACGGCAACAGCTACAGAGATGGCGAGGCAGCAGCCCTCCCGCTGCCCCACTGCCTCTGCCCATCTGTACTGACACCACAGTCATCTCCACGCTTCCCCAGTGCCCTGTGCCACAGGCAAGCTAACGAGACACGCAGGCGGGCACTCCGTCCTTCCCGCCAGCAGTGGAGTGCCCAGGAGAGACAGCAGAGGCCCTCACAGAGAGGCGGTGTGACAGTGCTGAGGGTCGAAGGACAGAGAAGAGGGGCCGTGCAGGAGCAGGCGCTGCTGGGGAAGAGGGCGAGGCCAGGCACCAGGGCCTGCGGGAGGGAGGGGGGCTGGCAGGGAACCGGACGCCAGGTTGCCCGCCAGGCCCGAGGTCAACAAGGAAGAGTGCGCTGCCTGCGTCTGAGAGGAGGACCACGTCTCAAACCTGCTTGGGGGCGGGCAGCGGCGAGGTGCCACCAGCTCACCTGTCGTGGTGGATGATGAGGCTGATGGCCTCGAAGAGCACTGCGTTCTTGGCATTGGAGTGCTGCACTTTCTTGGACTTGGGCGGCTCCTGGGCCTTGTTCAGAATCGTCTCCAGGCACTCTGTCAGGCGGCCTCGCACGGCAGGGTCTTCTGGGCGAACAGACAGCCATCAGGCAGCTCCCACAGCCCACCCTCCCACCCCCCACCTCCCCAGCCCCCCACGCCGCGGGTCCTCACTAGCAAGTCCCCTCAAACTGGGGAGAAACAGTGGCCAAATTGTAGCCCCATTTAAAATAGGATGGTTTAGCAGCTGGGGTAATGACACATAGATTCTAACGAAATCACGCACACACTTACTGAGATATAGGTTATGTAAGCCAAGAGAAGATATAACCTCATGTACATGGACATAATACGTGATATATAGAAGCTTTAGGGGGCCGGGTTGGGTCACTCAGCTGGTTAGTGTTGTCCCAATACACCAAGGTTGT
The DNA here is from genome assembly GCF_028538775.1 of Myotis yumanensis. Classification (NCBI taxonomy): domain Eukaryota; kingdom Metazoa; phylum Chordata; class Mammalia; order Chiroptera; family Vespertilionidae; genus Myotis; species Myotis yumanensis. The sequence continues at coordinate 1,618,771 of NW_027223761.1, read as the reverse complement.
AGGTTTGATCCCCAGTCAGGGCACATACAAGAATCAACCAATAAAGGCATAAATAAAATACATGAACAACAGATTTCTCTCTCTCTCTCCCCCTCTCTCCCTCTCTCCCTCTCTCTCCCTCTCTTTCTCTCTCTCCCCCTTCGCTCTCCTTTCCTCTCGCTCTAAAATCGATAATATTTTTTAAAAAGCTTTAGGGAAAAGGGGAAAAATATTTTTTTCCCTGTGCTATTACCAACAGAAATAAAGAAAATGTTACAAGAAACAATACAAAGAGAAGGAAATGTTTAAGTTTCTATTCAAACAAGAAGAAACAATGGATCAAAAAGAATAAGAACTAGTAGAACATGGGAAACAACTAGTAGAACACGGGAAACAACTAGTAGAACACGGGAACACGTCTACAGAGACACCACCTCCGGGGGCTGGAAAACCAGCCGTGTCAGAGAGGACGCGAGCCTCCAGCCCTGTGACTCAGACACAGAGCAGGGCCCCCGAGAAGCCCCGAGAGACCCGAACTTAGAGGCACAAGGAGGGGGACAGGATGGAGGGTCCCAAACTACAACGCATCAGAACCAGCCCAGAGAGAATCGGAACCTTGGGACAGAAAAGAGGACAGGGACATGGCAATCACACCTCTGGGCAAGTGGGAGGGTGGGGGTCTGAGTCTGGGTCCCCGGATCTCGGAGGGAGGAGGAGGAGGAGGAGGAGGAGGAGAAGGAGGCAGCCAGTTCCATGGAAAGGTCTGTGAGGCTAAGGAGTGGAAAGGCACCTGCCCAGGGAGGCTGTGTGGTTCATACTTGGTATAAAAGATACTCAGTATAGCCGTTACTTGACATTAACAAACACCCTGTATAAAAACAAGTTAGATTCCAATGTAAAGGTTGCAACAACAAAGCAATATTTAAAGAAGGGAGTGGGAGTATCTAACAAAATTTTCATGTCTGTTCTTCAACTCAGATTTCTTCTCCTGACACCTACAGCACTGCTCACATCAACCACCTTTTCCAATAAACAAACACAGAAAGCTCCTCCTCCTCCTCCTCCATGTGCATGTTACGGTTACAAAGATTACTGACTACTTAGGATACAAAGTTTTTCATGGTTTCAAGTTTTATTTTAAAAGATTGTTTCACAACCCTGCACTGATCTGACAGTGTATATGACAGTGTATAGACACAGAGATGACAATACTGCAAGCGCTCCACTAGCTTTCTCTGGGAAAACCAGGATGCGTGGCCACCTCACAGAGGGATCCACAGGACAAAAAGCAGCAGCAGGAAAGGACTTTTTTTTTTAAATGTTTTTATTGATTATTTTAGAGAGAGAGGGGAAGAGAAAGGGAGAGAGATAGAAACATCAATGAGAGAGGAACATCGATCGGCTGCCTCCTGCACACCCCCTGCTGGGGATCAAGCCTGAAATCTGGGTATGTGCCCTGACCGGGAATCGAACTGGTGACCTCTTGGTTCATGGGTCAACGCTCAACCACTGAGCCACACCGGCCGGGCAGGAAAGGACTTTAAAGAGAACAAACAGAAGATCTAACCCTAAGGGGCTGAGCTGACCCTGTCCGTGTGAGACCATACCTGGGGGTGGGTAGCACTGTAACAGCCTAAGAAGTTTGACTGACAGCCAGGGAGCCGGGACAAAGTAGTAAGTGTAGTCCTGCAGGTCTGTTGACGCGGAGGTCACAATCTGTAAAACAACACAGGTGGGAGACACTGCGGGCAGGTGTCCCCAGGAGGAGCCCCCACTGTGGGACCCACACAAAGCCACGCGGGCCCTGGTTCCACAGGTCACGCACTAACCGAAAACCTGGTCTCATTCAATGTGCTAAGAATGTTTAAGACGCTCCTCTGTACTTGAGAGGTGAAGGGGCACGGCTGCTCCAGGTTCACACCTGCAGTGCCCGTCCTCACTGGGGCAGCTGCGTGCTGCCGCTGTGTGATGGCGATCCCGCCTGGGACACACACCTACGCTGCTGCTGCCTCGCACAGATTTCCACGGTGCCTGCAGAACTCAGTCTTTCCTTTGTGGACCGGAAAGTGAATGAGGCACAAAAGGGAGGCCTCTGGTCCCTCAGAAGGGAGCAGCTGGTGTCCTGACCCCAGCCCCACACCCCCATGTCTCCCAAGCGTACACCCTGCCATGAGCCCATCGAGGGTGGGGGACCCGCCTCCTTTACTCGCCGTCCCAGCACGGCCCTGGCAGGGCAGACACTCATCAACCCTCTGAACACACAACTGTCCCCAAGACACTGTCCCCACTCCCACAGCCCAGCATTGGGGAGGTCAGGTAGCCTCACCCCCCAGAGCTCCCAGGGTCACACGAAGTCACAAAGAGGCGGCTGTGGCGCATTCACCCGGCATCAAGTGAATGAAAAGCACACAGAACAAACGTAATCCCACAAGGTTGACCAGAACAAGTCAAACACATGAGAACATATGCTGCTCGACCATTTCTATAACATCAAACCACGCAGGGCCGTGAGGACAGGCTGGGCCCGCCCGCCGGGTGAGAGGGGCTGGCAGGCTCTGCTCGGCCCCTTCCCACACACACAGTGCTCAACGGCCTCAAGGTCGAAAGGAAGCTCACCGATTACTAAGCAGCCTTTCACTCTTGAATTTACAAACTGTGCCACAGACCCTGCATTCTAAAAACCAAACTAATATGTTAATTGCATAAAATAACCGAGACCAAAACCCACCCTGAGTTCCGTTCCCTGTCCACAGACTTACTCTGCTTAGCCTGGAGACGGCCAGAGAGACGGAGGTTTTAAACTCTTCTGGGTTCTTCTGTGCTAAGGTGGTGATGAGACTCGTGGCAGCAGTGACCACGCCCTGAAAGGAAAATGCAGGCACGCTATGCATTCCGATTCCATTCAAAATACCGGCAGCTGTTAATCCTCTCGTGTTAAACCCATCCTTCAGATACAACTTTAAATAAATAAACTAAGAGCAACAAGCCGGCAGCCCACGGCCACCTCCGGCCGACTGGCTGGGCCCACGGTATTTCTGAAGGTGGAGATGGCACACGCAGGTGGTGGTCTTTATGCAGTTTCTCTTGCAAACCACGCAGTCCCCACACTCCAGCCCCCCTGCCAGGGCGGGGCAGTAGAGGGCAGCCCCCCATCCTTGCCCGCCCAGCCGCCTGCCTGGATGTGGACTGTGCCGCAGGCATATCTGCAGCCTCACTTGAATCTTCATGACCCAAAAGTGAGGAGTGGAAAAGGAACTGAAAAAGCCCATTTGGCCCTTTTTGAAAGTGACCCGGGCTGCATCTCTGCCACCAACTGGGTGGCCCCTAAAGCACCACCAGGCCCAACGCCCTCCCCCTGCGGGACCTTCCCAGCACAACTGGTGGCCTTGGTTCTCCCGGAAGATCTAAGTAAAGAAGTTTCCTCACAAATATAAACAAATCAAGAAAAATGAACAATACTTCCCGGTGAAGATGTGCCCAAGTCAGCTCAGGAAACTCCCCTGGCATCAGGTGCTCCCCTGCTCCACACCCACCCCCACCCGGACTCTGGGACAGAGAGTGGGAGAAGTCAGCGCCCTGCGACCTCGTCGGAGCCTCGCTGTGCGGGCTCGGCTCTCCGGGGAGAGAGGGCTGCACGGAAGAGACTCGCTAACTGCCTACCTATCGGTCCTTGGCGGCACGGTAAGTGCCAGAGCCTCCCAGGCCAGACAGAGCGCTCTCACCAGCTCCGTGCGACGGGCAGGCTCTGCCAGGCAGTGTCTGGGCCTGGTTCCCCTACAAGCCCGCCAACAAGAGCTGGTTGGGCCCCTGAGCCCTGGTACAGGGTCTGGCTCTCCCTGCGTCCCTGCAGAAAGGGAGGCGTAGGCCAGCCTACTGTGACGGACACAGGACTCGGAGGGGCCCTCCTGCTCGCACAGACCCCCAGGCTCTGAGCCCTGTGGCCGCAGGAGCTCCCCTGAGGAGGGGGCAGTGACGACCGCCAGAAAGCCACGAACCTGAACGACAGCGTCTACAGAGCACCATGCCCCGGGAAGCCGTGCTGCGCACCCCGCCCCTCCTGCCCTCTGCCTCCTCCGTGTGCCACCTGGGCTCTGGGATGGCAGAGGCCCCAGGCCCCAGCTCTAAGCCTTCGTCACCCCTGGTTCAAGCCTGGATCTGTGTGAAGCTGCTAAACCTCTGAGCCTCAGTTTCCTCATCTGCAAAGTTGAGAAAGACCCACTGCCTCATGGGGTCCCCCTGAGGGGCGACCTGTGACCTGAAGCCTCCCAGCCCAGCCTCCAGCACTGCTTCCCACATCCCTGGGCAGAGTCTGACCCTGAGTGACCCGGTGGGAGCCGGGTGCATGGCTGGTACAGGAAGCCGAATCCCCACACCTCCTGCCAGCGCCCCCCACCCCCACCCCAAGTCTGCTGGCAGACGCCCAGCTCCATCCTGAGGAAGGGCTGCCTCGGTCCAGACACAAGCCTTCCCAGTGAGCGCGGGGAGTGCTGTAGGGACAGCTCGCCGGCTGCCACGCCACAGCAAGCTCTCACCTCAGAATCTCCATGCAATGACCGTTTCTAATTTGATTTTTAAGGTAGATTTCTCTTCTGGAAAAATTGTAGTAACCAGCCAACATACTCACACCCTCTACTCAGCAAGAAAATCTATTTGCCTTGAAGTCTGATTCTCTCATTTATGCAACAGAATTCAGGCAAAATAAGGCCACTCTGTCCCACACCTGCTCCTACCTGACCTTGCCTCCCATGTGCGGTCCCCACACGGCCCTCCTGTGTGGAGGTCTGACCACAGGCACTGGATCGCTCTACACCCGCGTCCTGTCCACACACGGGCACGGCCTCGCCGAGCAGGCTGACCTCTGCTTGCTGCCTGCACCCAGCCTGCAGGTGGTTCCCCAACGCCGAGTTCCAGGTGAGCCAGAGACCACGTCCGACTCGTCACCCAGGCAGGGGGCTCACAGGCCGACGGGAGCGCTGTGTGCCGCCCTGACACTGAGCAGCCGCGCGGACTGCGTCTCGGTGGCTATTCCTGCAGAGGTTAGGGGGAGGGCTCGTCCAGAGGCGCTTACCAAGTGCTGGTCGTTGAGGAGGTGCACCACTCGGGACGCCCAGTCGCCCGTGGGGACCAGGTGGGGAGACGTCCGGTACAGACGCAGCAGGCATAGGGCGGCGCTTTGCTTCGCGCTGTCCATGGTGTCTCTGAAAGACAACCCAGCGGTCACGGACAACACAGCCAGCACGGCCTGGAGCTGCGAGAACACCCACCCCAGCAGAACCGAGCCAGAGGCCCGCCAGTGGGCCGGCTGGAAGGACACGCAGAGTAGGGCTTCAGCCTCAGGGAGGGGTCTGCTCTAAAGAGCTGCCTCGGGACCTCACTCCAACACACTGCAGGAAACAGCCCTCTCCCAAGACTCAGCCTAGCCCCCAGCTGCTGTAGGTGGCCCTGGCTGTGCGGGTAGTCAGGTCACGATCCTCTCATTGTTTGCACCTGACCTTAGCCAAAAGGCTGAGAAGCGATCTCTTTCATTGTTTGAAGAACGCTTTTTTGGTCAACCTGAAGATTTCCTCCCATCTCCAAAACCACCGCCGGGCGCCTGCCTGCCTGCCCCCAGCACTGAGAAAGCAGGGCCAGTGGCTCCAATGCCTGCCTCTCGTGTGGCCGCGGTGAAAAGCCCGGCTTTAGGCTGGGGAGCACAGGGAGGCTAGGTGGGACCCCTGCAGACACCTTGGGGGGAGGGAGGGTCTATCCTGGCAGGAATGTTGGCTGAAGGCACAGAATGTTCGTTCCCAGCACTGTCTATGCCCCTCCCCCACACCCCAGCCCAATCTGCTCCAGGCCCACCAGGGAGCGCTCCAGGGTGGGCCGCCGAACACCAGCCAGCTGGTGAAGCACAGAGGGAAGAGGGTTTGGGGGCTGTCTTTACTATTCGCCTCCCTTTTGGCTTTCTCATCCCTGAGGGCCTGGAGGGCAGGGAGCTGGACTGGACTCCTCCTGACGTCTAACCAGCACCTCGTCTCTGCTACGTAATCTTCAGAGACGAGCTCGTCCTGTGAAGTCTCTAGGTAGCTGCATAGCTGACTGACTGAGAGGCATTTCCAACCACTTAGTGGCAGGACACATACCCAGCCACGAGGATCTTGGGGATCTCCCCAGCGAAGGCCTCGGCCATCTCGCGGCTGCCCACGTTGGCGATGCAGTGCAGGGCCAAGCCCATGAAGGTGGGGTTCCGGCTGGCCAGGTCGTTCTTGATGGCGTTGTTGATCAGGCGGATCAGTTCGCTGTTGGAGTTCACCAGCACCGAGATGAAAAGATACCCCTGGGTCGGAAGACAAGAGAGCAGAAAGCTCCTAACTACCTCGTCCACGTGGGCCCGGAGGCACCAGCAGATCCCGCAGCCACAACCAGCCCCCGCATGTTCCCGAGGGCCCGCGGGCCGCGCTAAGACATGCTATGCACGACTCGTGGGCACGGGGCCGGGGTGGGGGGCGGCAGGCAGCCACTTCTGTTACGGAGGCTAAGTCTCTGCGTCTGACCCTGCAGGGGGAAGTCCTGCAGGAGGAACCTGAGAGGCAGTCAGACGCCCCACGGGAATCAGACACCTTGGCCTGGCCTTTCCCCGAGTCCCACTGCCTCTGCATCGTGATGATGAGTAACCCAGACTCACTGCCGTCCTGAGAGGGAAGGCGCTTGCCTCGACTGCAACTAAAATCACTGGGTGACTTCCAGAACCCAGCTGATGGCTGTCCCCTCTTGAATCTGTCTCTGTGCTCCAGCTCCCCCTCTCTACCCAGGCCAAACTCCAGCCCGTGTCACCCCAAGTCCACCTGCTCCCCAGGCAGCGGGCACGTGATTCCTCCACACTGGTCTCGAGAGGAGGCCCATGAGAGCCCTGTGCCCTCCAGCCCCCTGAGCGGCACTCACGATCTGCTTCTCCGTGTATCTGTTGGAGCTCAGCAGGTTCACAGCCTCCATGTGCCCAAAGTCAATGTCATGGCCCAAGAGGAAGATGAAGAGCAACTTGCAGACGTACTTCTTTTTACTGTAGCCATCAAGAGCCTTGTCACCTAGGAAGGGAAGCTGAGAGCTTAACCGAGGAGCAAGGCAGGAAGCGGGGAGTGGCCTGTGGCACAGGCAGTGGCCCCACCAGACGCACACCAGCCCTGTGCTGGGCACAAATGGCGCCTCGGCACTGGGCGCAGACACACCTGGCACTGTGCAGGGTCCCCTCTGAACTCGAGAGCGACACTAACACTTCCTGCCTGGCACCGCACACATGTTCCGCACCGCCAGGGGCTCTGCCCCACTGCTCCCAGCAACAGGCCTGGGAACAAAAGCCCTGCTCACGCCACACAGCCCACATGTCCATCTCCATCAAGAAAGTGTATGCGGCCCTAGCTGGTTTTGCTCAGTGGGTAGAGCATCAGCCTGTGGACTGAAGGGTCCTGGGTTCAATTCTAGTCAAGGGCACATGCCCTGGTTGTGGGCTCAATCCCCAGTGTGGGGTGCGCAGGAGGCAGCTGCTCCATGATTCTCCCTCATCATTGATGTTTCTCTCTCTCTCCTTCTCCCTTCCTCCCTGAAATCAATAAAAAATATTTTTTTAAAAAAAGGAAGTGTATGCACTGGCTCCACCAGCATCCCCCCAAATACTCCAGCACCTGCTCCCCACCCCCCAGGAGCAAGGGCCCGGCTGCAGTGTGCCCAGCTCCTGGCGGCCGCCCCAGGGCACACGGGGCCTGCTCCTCACTCTGCAGGAGCCCAAGTCCACCCCCAACTGCAGAACTTGTCATCAGCCACGGGTCATATCCACAGGCTCCCTGGTGCTCGGCTCAGGGCAGCATCCCCTACGCACCCCCTCACCGTCCCAGTAGGTGGTGCTGGAGAGACAGCTGAGGGCTCCTTCAACCCGGAGGCCACTGCCTCCTGTGTCTCAGCGTCACCTTACAGGGCTCAGTGTTCTTTACAGTGGGCGCCCTGTGGCCCTCAGTGAGGTTCTTCTCCTGACTGCCCAGTCTAAGACAGGCCTCAAAATGTTAGTTCCAGTTAAATGGTCTTTAATTCCAGCAATCCCAAACTGTCAAAGCGAGGCTTTCTGAGCTGTAAATGGGGACAATGAGAGTGACAGCCATGTCCCTGGCTTACCGGGAGGGTGGATGGCCACAAACCAGAGGCATCCTGTCTGTGCCCCGCAGCCTGTCCACTTGTCTGAGGCCCGTGCCCCGGCGGCCCTTGCAGAAGCCGGACACTGCACGGCTGAGCAGCGCCGGGAGAGTGAGCCGACAGCACAGGCTCACAGGGACGAGGAAGGGAAGCAGAAGCGGGCTCAGGACAGGTGTTTCCTTTCCTGCCTCTCAGAACCCCAAGTCTCTCTCCAACTCGGCCTGCCGTTACACCACCCACGGAGCTCTCCAGGGGGCCCTGCAGGTCTCAGTTCTAGAATTTCCATTTGGTCTTATTTCAAAATCTGCTGTTCCCTTTCACACTTCCCGAGTCTGCTGCTGAGATGTTCGGGTTTGTTGATGACTTCTTTCGAGCGGTGAGCCTTGCTCCTGCTGCCTCTGCTGCTCTGGCCACGCCTTCAGGATTCCCTGCCCGTCCTCTGCACTCCACGCTGGCAGTTGGCAGCGACCTCGCCCTCGGAGAGCTTGCTGCAGGAACCCCAGGCAGCGCTGTAATAGCACCTCCCGGGCAGGGCTGTTTCTCTCACCTTCACCAAGCCGAGGCCTCAGGTTCCGCAGGGCATCCACGTGTGTGCAGCCGGGCTGACCTGACAGGTGGCTCACGCCCAGGTCACTGCTGCCTGAGGGCATTGGGGGTCCCTGTTGACAGTGGAAGGCTCTCCACTTTGGGTGGCTCTGGCTTTTCCCCTCTAGCCAGGGCTGCTCACATTGGGGCCATACTGTGCCCCGAAGGTGTTCAGCAGTCTCCTGGCCTCCCCCCACTAGATGGCAGCAGCACCCTCCCACCCCGAGATGTGATGGCCAAAAATGTCTCCAGACTTTGCCCGGTGCCCCTGGAGGGCAAAGTCACCTGGTTGATAACTACCCTGGAGATGTGCTTCCTGCTGGTCTCTGGCTCACAGCTCTCAGCTCTCCCGGCAGCAAGGCGAGGCGCACAGGCGGCAGCGCTCCCTGCGGGCCCCCTCCTCTTAGAAAGGCCCAGCCTCGCTGCCCTTTTCCTCGAGGAGGCTCTCCAGACTGTGTCCATGCTACGGTCTTTTTAGGCTGTTTTCAGTCCAAGGGCTGGTCTGGGCCGCAGTGGCTCCCGAGCACCTGAGCCGTGGCTGCTGCAGAGGGTGGGCTCCGAGGCAAACCCCCCGCCCCGCCCCGCCCGGTGCCGGAGCCTCGGTAGAGTCTGAACCACGCAGGTTCTCCTTGCCCATCAGTTCGCGCTGCAGGGGCTTCAGGTGTGCCGCTGGGTCAATTGCATGAAAGCTCACTGCCTTCCCTTCCTTCTTTACCGAGAGTCCTGGGACATTTGCACATGTCTGCGTGTGACCTGCACAGAATTTCTAGGGACAGCACGGATCCAGACCATCTAACCTGCCATAAGGGGTGCAAGTCCCCAGAGCACACTCTGCAGACAGGGCTGGTGTTCTCATGTCTGCTACTAGTCAGGGCGCACGCGAGCTCAGTTAACACCAGCTGGTTAACCTACAGGGGGCAGCCTCCTCTCTACGCAGGCGGCTGGGCTTAGAGAGGCGTGAAGGCGGAAGAAACAATACAATCGTGTTGTCCCAAAGCATCTGTATGGACGGCTGGGAGAGTCACCATCTGAAGGGCCAGGGACTTTCCATAACAACATGATTAACAGGTATCAGGACTCCCGTCCTAAACAGGCGTCTACGTGCGTCCACACGCAGACCATCTGGGCAGCAGGCATGGCCCTCCCTTCAGTGGTGAGCTGACTGGCCTGCTGGCGGTCTGCCTTCCTGGGCTTTCCAGCCACGACTAAGTGATGGCGTGGCCGAGGGACTCACTGTTCCCACGTTCCCACCCAATGCCCGACTCCACGGCGCAGACGGACAGTGGCACATCTCCCCCTGCTGCCTCCCGCCCCCACCCACGGGCCTCCCCCTGCACTTTCACTAGTCCTGCGATCCCATCGAGGGTCTGCTCACGGACAACCCACCAAGGGCATCAGTGTCCCATTTCACAGCTCGGAAAAGAGGCACCAAGGGTTAAGGGACTTGACAAGGTGACATAGCTCCTAAGCCTCAGAGCAGAGACCTTGCCACCAGTGACAGTCCCTCCCTTCAGGAAGCGTGGGCGCCGTCAGTGCCACCCCAGAGACGCACAGGAGGCCGGTGAGCACAGAGCTGCTCCACAGCGTCCGTCGCCTGGGAAATGCCAATTAAGACGACGGGACACCTCTGCACACCCACCCGTCGGCCAGAATCCAGCACTGACATTCTGTGGGTTTGGACAGATGTGTGGGGCGGGCGCGGGGCAGCGGGATGGCTCTGTGCGGGGGACGCAGATGGTGCAGACGCCTGGCCAGGCAGGTGGTGGTTTCTCGCCGTCGGACCCAGCAATTGTGCTCCTTGGTATTTACCCAAAGGAGCTGAAAATTCATGCGCACAAACAGCCTGCACACGGATGCTTACAGCAGCTTTATCATCACCGCCAAGGCCTGGAGCACTCGCGATGGCCTTCCGGAGGCGAGGGGTAAATAAATGGGGCCCATCGGACAGTGGGATGGCATTCAGCCCTAAAAACAAATGAGCTATCAGGTCAGGAAAAGACCCGGAGGGAGCTTAGATGCATGTGACTGAGTGACAGAGGCCGTGACAGAAGCCGTCTGTGACTCCGACTCTGATGCTCCGGAAAAGGTGGAGCTGTGGGGGCGGAGCAGCTCAGGGCTGCAGGGGTGGGCACGGCTTGTCAGGGCAGCAGTACTGAAAGGTGGACACATCTGTCCAAACCCACAGAATGTCCAACAGCACGATGAGCCCTGATGCTCTGTGGGCTCTGGGTGCTGATGACGGGCAGTGCAGGCTCATGGCTGAAAGGAAGTCACCGTCCGGTGGGGACGTCCATGGGGGAGGCTGTCTGGGGGCGTGGGGCGGGGGGGGCAGGTGTACCTGGGAAATCTCTATACTGTCCTCTTAATTTTGCTGGGAGCATAAACTGCTTTGAAAAAATGAAGTCTTAATAAAAAAGATAAATGAAAAAATTTTAAGCAATGAAAGTTACAGACATCTCCCTCATAAATACACACATAAGCAAACCATTTCACATATGATCTCAGGAGCTCCATGGACCGAGAGCAGCCTTGGGCCCAGCTGGAAGTATCACAGCACGGGACTCCCCTGGGGTCAGGGGCACCCTCGTCAGTAACCCCTGAGCCCCGCTAGCTTCCCCATCACCTGGCAGCACAGTACCCCCCAGGGTCAGCGGGCACCTCAGTCAGTAACCCCCCAGCCCCGCTAGCTTCCCCATCACCTGGCAGCACAGTACCCCCAGGGTCAGCGGGCACCTCAGTCAGTAACCCCCCAGCCCCGCTAGCTTCCCCATCACCTGGCAGCACAGGGAGCCACCGCCAAGCAATCCTGTCTCCTGTGCCGGGTGCCTGGGTTGGCCCCAGCCCGCCTGCACCATGGTCCCTGGGCGACGCCAGCCAGGCTCCAAAGTCTCCCAGAGACTGGAACCAGGCCCCCAACCCGTCAAGTTAACTGGAAACTAAGGCTTACAGGCTTAAGGCTTCACAAGTCCTTAAAGCTGAAAATTGACACCACCTTCTTCAAAATGAGGTGGGTGCTCGGGGAAGTGTGTCCCCACAACCTGAGTGTATCAGGTAGCGTCATCAACATGGCAGAACACGCTTTGGCAGGGGAAGTGCTCGGCTCACTTGACAAAACTCCAAACGAGGAACCAGTGGCTTCGGATGCAGGTCTTCATCTGAGGCTCCCACTCCGAGCCCATGCGGGGTCTGTGGGGTCGGCGGGGTCGGCAGGCTCGCATGCTTGGGGCACGGATGAGCGTCCCCCCAGCTCCGGGAAGAGCTAGGGGCCTGGGAAGGGCCACGCTGTCTGGCCGAGTACACAAACGTCTAACAGGTCGGGAATAACCGGTGGCCTGACTTCAAACATGCTTAACTTCTAACAGCACGAGAGCAACAGAACTAAAACCTTAGCTTTGGTTTGAAGTGGAAAAAAAAGACTGCGTCCCTCCTACATGCGTGTACAATAGAGCATTTCACAGAAGGGCTCCCACACACTTACCTTTAAATTTTGACCGAATGTTTGCCAGCTCCTTGTTTATTCTCTTTATTTCTGCTTCTTTACTTTTGCCTAAAAAAGAACACAAATGTGTTTCTTTAACTGCCTTCTCCACACACACCCGTTCCCTGGTGAGACGGACACGGAACGTTAAAGGCAGAATCGCTGCTTTCAGAAGCCTGATGAGCAAAGCAAGCTGCCTCGAACAGGGCCAGTGGCAGCGGGGCCGGGCCTCGGGTCCAGGCGGGCAAGCTCCTGAACGCCAGCGTTCGTTCACCTTTTTCCCCCTTTTGGAATGAGAAGCACGCAAACACCTGCTGGGCTTTTCCCAGCTCATCGTTTACCCCCAGCGTGCCTGACGGTGCAGGTCATGTTTAAGGTATGAACTCCGCCTACTGTAGGCGTCCGATGGTCTCTCCTGATGAAGCCCACCAACCTACACACGCTGAGCTCGCCGCCTGTGCTCCTGTGAAGTGCGGGGATTCTCCAGGACACAGTGGCCGTCGAGCTCTGCCTCCACCCTGGCCTACTGCTAGGTTGGCCTTAATTCAACAAACACATGCGTGCCTTCACAGCCTGCATGGAGTGTGGACAAAGCACTGTGCACAGGAGGGCATGCATGTGTGTGCGCCTGTGTGCACCTCTGTGTACCTCTGTGTATGTACCTGTGTGTGCCTGTGTGTACCTGTGCGCCTCGGTGCACCTGTGTGTGTGCCTATGTGCGTGCCTGTGTGCCTCTGTGTACATACCTATGTATATGTGCCTCTGTGTGTGCCTGTGTGCCTCTGTGTGCATGGCTATGTCTGTGTGCCTCTGTGTGTGCCTGTGTGCGCCTCTGTGTGCCTCTGTGTATGTACCTGTGTGTGCCTGTGCGTACCTGTGTGCCTCGGTGCACCTGTGTGCGGGCCTGCATGCCTCTGTGTGCATGCCTATGTCTGTGTGCCTGTGTGTGTGCCAGTGTGCACTGTGTGCACACTATGTGTGCCATGTGTGCATGTGCACCTCTGAGTTCTTCTATGTGTGCGCCTGTGTATGCCTCTGTGTGCTCCTGTGCGCGTCTGTGTCTGTGTGTGCCTGCGCGTGTGTGCTTCTCACAGGTCCACAGGAATCTGTGTCGTGCTTCTCTCTGGTATGTCCACTAACTGGGCTGTCACCTCCATGCCCTCTTCTCATGGTGGCAATAGCAGCATGAGGATCAGGAGGACCAGCTCACAAACATGAGCCTGTCACTGGATGGTTTCTCTCCTTTTAGTCCAGGCAGCAAGGCTACTCCCAAGTGTCAAACCCTGCAAGCGCCCGAGGGGAATTCCGTGGGAGCAAAGTGCTACACTGGTCACAGGCAGCGCTCCAAGGGGAGGTGGTAAAGGAAGCCCAGTGTGGCGGGGTGACTGGCAACCCACAGATCGACACATGGAATGACAACGTTAGGAGGCCGCCATCCTGCAGGGCGAGGGCAGCCTGGGCACGGCTGGTGGGCTTCAGGGCGCCAGCGCATGCTCACTCCAGCTGCTCTCCTCCCAGACAGAGGGCTCACACAACTCGGCCACCCACACTATTGGGAGTGGCTCCAGCAGGAAGCTCACATTTTCAGATAAAGAACTTGCTCTGGGGAGGTACGGGGTTTACTGCCCTCTGCGGACTTCAGGAATCAGCTGGCACTGGGCCAGGCCTCACCAGGCTTGCCGTCTGACCTCTGTGCCACCCCGCACCACCTCTATCTCAAATGTGGCAGGTCGGTCGGCCGCTCAAGACGCCAAGCTCATAACAGGCATCCCAGGATGGACTTGGGCTCTGCTGGCTAATGAGTAACCTGGACTAGCCGCAACCTCTGCCCAGAATAAGCCACCTGTGCGCCCAGCAAGCAGCGGAGAATGCAGCCTGGGCACGGGACTTGCTAACAGCTCCTGGGGTTTCAGAACAGCCGTCCCGCTAGCCAATGCTTCCTCCTGATTTGCGCTGAACCAGCCAACAGACCGTCTCATATCCTGGAAGCACCGAGGGCAGGAGCCTATCACCCAGGTTAAAGTACTAAGTCCGACATTTACAGTAAAGTTTGGTCTAAAGAAAGACTTAATCTTTGTATAAAATGAATTCACTGAGTACATCAAAAGCCCTAACTGACGAAAAGGGCGTTTATGAAGGAAGATATTGCTAACATTATTCTGAGGGCGGGCAGCACAGTGGTCAACTGAGCCAGGACACACCGCCCGCCTGGTCTTGGGCGGCACTGACCCTGGGCATCAACGCCACCTCTCTGTGCCTCGGCTTCTCCATCAGTGGGCGTGAGGAGGACCCAGCAGAACAAGCAAAAAGCACACGCCAAGTGGTGGCACAGGACACTCACCTTTCCCGGAAAGCGCGAGAAACGGGCCTTGGAGCAGACTCCCCAACTGGACTACCTGCTCTCCGAGTCAGAGGGCTCACGCCAGAGGCGAGGCCACGCGCCACCCCGACCCATGCCCGGGCTCTCATCGGCTGTGCTGGGACATACACACATCACACGACCCGCTCACTCAAAGCACACGGTTCACGGGCTTTGGGACATTCAGAGCCGTGCCTCCCCCACCACGCTCAGTCCTGTAAAAACTGCGTCACCCTGGGGAGAGCGGGCCCGGCAGCAGCACTCAGCAGCCCCTCGGCTCTCCCAGGCCCGGCTGCACCCCCCCGCCCCCCCGAAAGTCTCCCGGGGTCCTTTCTGAGGCTCCTTTCACAGGCTCCTTTCACCTCGCTGGTTCACAGCAGGAAGGACCAATGCGCCGTCCCTTTGCTGAAAAACATCACATTATGTGGACATGCCACACCCTCCGTGACGGACAGGGCCATTTCCCCTCTCTGGCTGCTATGAATAATGTTGCTATGGATGTTCATGGGCCAGTTTCTGTGAACAGGTTCTTGTTTCTCTTGGGTGGACACACCCGGGAGCAGCACTGCTGGGCCACACGGTCACTGTGCTCCTGTTTGAGGGGTGACAGCTGCTCTCCTGAAGGGTGGCCCCGTTCTCCACGCTTGTCACTGCGGTCCCTCCAGCACCGCCATCCCGGTGGGGGAGGCCGCATCTCATCGTGGTTTTGATCTGCATTTGCCTGATGGCTTTTAATGTGCTCAACTGGATATTTGTGTATCTACTTTCGAGAAACAAATTCAAATACTTTGTCCACTTTTTAATTCAATATTCTGAATACGGCCTTTTCAAATACTTTCATTCTTGGGTTGTCTCTTCATGTTTTTGGTTTTGAGGAAGTCAAGGCACCATTCTTGTCACTTGTCCTCTGTCGCATCTAAGAAGCCATTCCTCAAGCTCACAAAGACTTACTCCTGTTCCTGGTCCCATGGCCTCAGCTTCTGTACTGGGCTGACATCCTGAGTCAACTCTGAGCGTGCTGTGGGGCAGGGTCATTCCAGCCTTTTGCATGTGGTTTACGCAGTCACGCCAGCACCACTGGCTTAAAAAACTACTTTTCCCCACCGGATTGCCTTGGCACTCTGGTCAAAAATCAACTGACTGAGCCCGGCCGGCGTGGCTCAGGGGTTGAGCGTCAACCCATGAACCAGGAGGTCAGGGTTCGTTTCCAGGTCAGGGCACATGCCTGGGTTGTGGGCTCCATCCCCAGTGTGAGGCATGCAGGAGGCAGCCGATCCATGATTCTCTCTCATCAATGATGTTTCTATCTCTCTTTCCCTCTCCCTTCCTCTCTGAAATCAATAAAAATATATTTTAATAAAAGTAACTGATTAAAATGTAAAGTGTTTTTTTTTCTTTTTAATTTTTTTTCTTTATTGATTAAGGTATTACATATGTGTCCTTATCCCCCCATTGCCCCCCACCCCACCCCCACTCATGCCCTCAACCCCCCTGGTGTCTGTGTCCATTGGTTAGGCTTATATGCATGCATACAAGTCTCTTGGTTGATCTCTCCCCCTTCCCCCACCCTCCCCTACCTTCCCTCTGAGGTCTGACAGTCTGATCGATGCTTCTCTGTCTCTGGATCTGTTTTTGTTCATCAGTTTATGTTGTTCATTATATTCCACAAATGAGTGAGATCATGTGATATTTACCTTTCTCCGACTGGCTTATTTCACTTAGCATAATGCTCTCCAGTTCCATCCATGCTGTTGTAAATGTTAAGAATTCCTTCTTTTTTACCACAGCGTAGTATTCCATTGTGTAGATGTACCACAGTTTTCTAATTCACTCATCTGCTGATGAGCACTTAGGCTGTTTCCAAATCTTAGCTATGGTGAATTGTGCTGCTATGAACATATGGATGCATATATCCTTTCTGATTGAGGTTTCTGTTTTCTTGGGATATATTCCTAGAAGTGGGATCACTGGGTCAAATGGGAGTTCCATTTTTAGTTTTTTGAGGAAACTCCATACTGTTCTCCACAGTGGCTGCACCAGTCTGCATTCCCACCAGCAGTGCAAGAGGGTTCCTTTTTCTCCACATCCTCACCAGCACTTGTCGTTTGTTGATTTGTTGATGACAGCCATTCTGACAGGTGTGAGATGGTACCGCATTGTCGTTTTGATTTGCATCTCTCGGATGCTTAGTGACTTGCAGCACGTGTTAAGGTTTATTTCTGTACTCTCAATCCTCTCCCATCAATCCCTGTGTCCTTACACCAGGAACAGCCGCCCGGACACTGCACTGAGGCTGAGCGTCTGCCTTCACAGAGAAGCTGGCCTTTGGTCTTCCGGCTGCGATGTCTCTTTCTGGCTTTGGTGTTGGGGACACTGGCCTCCCAGGATGAGCTGGGAAGCGTTCTCTCCCCTTCTATTTTTCAAAGTTTGTAAAGATTGGAACTGATCATTGAAGTGTTTGGTAGAATTCATGCATGAAGCCATCTGGGCCAGGGTTTGTTCTTGTGGAAAGTTTTTAAATTAATAATTCAATCTCTTTTCTTGTTATCAGCCTGTTCAGATTTATTTTTCTTTAGTCAGTTTCGTTTATGTCTTTCCAGGAATTTCTCCATCTTATCTAAGTTAGCTAATTTTTGGCACACAATTACTATTCATGATACTCCGTTATACTCCTTTTTATTTCTGCAAATTCACTAATAAAGTCCCTTCTCTCTCCTGATTGTAGTCATCTAAGCCTTTTTTCTCTTCTCTTGGTCAGTTTGGGTCTATTTTTATTTTCATTCATCTCAAAGTATGTTTTTAATCTCCCTTCTTTGCCCCACTGGTTATATCGGAGGCTGTTTAATGTCCAGGTTTAGGAATGTCCTCCTGGCTCCTGGCTTCTCACTCTTCCTGTGGTTGCAGAATAGACTTTGTGTGCGTCCAGCCCTGTGAAATGTGTTGAGACTCAGGCCCAGCATCTGGCCTATCCCGCAGGGCATTCCTGTGCACTGAGAGGACGTCTTCTCTCCTTGGGAAGGGGAGAGTCTGTGGGTGTCTGGGAGGACAGCTGGCCTACAGTGTGTGAGTCTTCCACTGACTGCTAACCTGTCTAAATGTGGTACCGATTTCTGAAAATAGGGGGTTAAGGTCTCCCACCATCACCAGATTGTCTATTGCTCCCTTCTCCATGTATATAGGGACTGTTATTAGGTGTAGATATGCCTATAATCTCCTCAAGGGGTTGACCCTTAATCATTATAAAATGTTCTTCTAGCCTGGCTGGCATGGATCAGTGGTTGAGCATCAACCTATGAACCAGGAGGTCACAGTTTGCTTCCCCATCAGGGCACATGTCCAGGTTGTGGGCTCGATCCCCAGTGGGAGGCATGCAGGAGGCAGCCGATCCATGATTCTCTCTCATCATTGATGTCTCTCTCTCTCCCCCTCTCGATCTAAAATAAATAAAAATACATTTAAAAAGTAAAATAAAATGTTCTTCTATGTCCCTAAAAATAATTTTTGCCTTAAAGTCTACTTTGTCTGATATCAACACAGCCGCTCGGGTCTCTTCTGGTATCTTTTATTTGTGTCTTTTAATCTATAGTGCCTCTTGATCACAGTATATAGTTGGATCATGTGTTTTTTAAATCCACTCTGCCAATCTCTGCTCTTTAATCCACACAGTGCCTCTGAGCTCCTCCCGGCCACCTGTCAGACCTCGCCCATCCTTCCTCCGAGTGACTGCTCCACCCCCACCACCTCCACTGTCACCAACACCTCTTATCTAGACTGTAGCAGCCTCCCCTTCCACTCGGGCCTCCCTTACTACTCCCCTTCTACTCCCTGCAGAGAAGCGAAGCATCCTTTACATATAATCAGGGCTGTCACTCCCTCAGAGAAGCGCAGGCTCGCTGCCAGGCCTGAGAGCCCAGAAGTCTGACTCCGTGTCTGCCCCGCCCCCACCCCTACCCCCCACCCCCGCACTCCAACTGCACTGGCCCCACGTCCTGAGCAGAACCAGCTCTTCGCCACCCAGTTTCTCCCCTCAGAAGGTGGGTCCCAGGCAGCACCCTCAGAGGCCTCCTGGGGTCGGTCCCTCGTCCTGTACACCAGGAAGCATGTTCTAAAGGACGTTTCTATTTTTAAAAGTTGAAGTTCAGGGTCTAAAGTAACTCTGGCAATTTAGATATCCAAACTCCTCTGGTGACTCATTACCAACAGCAGTGGCGATCGATACTGGGCAACCACAAAGAAACTTCCACTCACTGCATCCCGTTACCGGCAAGCAACTGCTGGCTGCCCAGATGGCGTGTAGGAGACAAGCCCTCTCGGCGCCCACCTCCTCGCTCTGAGTCCTGGGTTTCAGAGACGCACACTCCCCCATAGGAGCAGGCCCCGCTCTGCGCAGCGGGAAACGAGGCCTCCGCGTACTTGCTTCAGGTAAGACCCAGAGAAAATGCCCCAGAATCCCATGTTCTCTTTAAAATTCCATTAGAAACACACGAACAAGCTCTACAATGAGAACTGCTGTCCAAATTAGATTGAATAAAAGGTGTTATTACTTCATTTAAAATTAAAAAGAAAAAGTACAAAAAGTTAAATTATTCTTTCCCAAGGCCTTCTCTCACGCAGTGATTAATCCAAAGAATAAGCAATGGCCTTATGGTCATGAAGGCGTGTGCGTGTGTGTGTGTGTAATATAGAAAATTAGTCAAAACCATATTGAAAAGGAGAAGACTGTATCACACTTTGGACACTGGACAGAGCTGGTCATGGGATAAGTGACTCAGCCTAACTGGGACCCAGCTGCCTGCGGGGGGAAGAGGGGTCGGACAGAGGCCTGAAGGGATGGGGAACTGGAGGTGCCAGGTGCCTGAGGAGCAGCATCAGGAGCAGAGGCCGGACGTCCATGAAAGGAACAGCAGGTCCCGCCCCAGACCCTGAGCCAGGCCCCAACCCCAGCAGGAACACAGACGTGCCAAGCCCAGTGAGACCGGGTGCCGGGCTGGGCGCAAGGCAGCACGCTGCATGGCGGGCTCGCTGATGGAGACACCCCTCGAGAACAGCAGCAGGCTGACCCACCTCCCCCGCAACCAGGCGAGACTGGGGCTGCTCCGAGGATGGCTGCAGGGACCCTCCGCTGGCACCGTGCCGGGAGCCCTGCCGGAGCCCTGCCCATGCTGGCCATGCTGGCACCTATTAGTGGACGGACACCAACCAACGGGCGTCCAGAAGGGCCCTCCGCATGAGCCAGAGACCACAACAAGCCTAAGAGAGGGTCCCCACAGAGGCCATGAGAAGAGGACACTCCAAAACAGCCAGCACTCTGACAAGAACAAGAGAAGACACGGCTTTAAGGGCCAGATGCCACCGAAGAAGGAGCCTTGGACAATAAGGAAGCCCTCGAATTGAAAGTGAGAGCAGAAATCCAAACTCCAAAACCAGGGCCAGAGGACCAAGCTGAGCCTCAGGAAACAGAGCACCACAAAGACAGAGGAATGAGAAATGAGAGAAAACGTTCAGAAAATGTAAGGCAAGAGGCCCGAATGTCTACTATTAGCAGATTACTGAACAAGAGCAGGTGAAAGGAAATTGTCAAAAAACAACCCAAACCCAGAGCACGAGTTTCCAGAGGGAGTGTGGCCGCCCTGGCCACGCCTGGGCACAGTGTCCTCGCATCCAGACCACTGGGCCAGGGAGAGCCACTCCCAGCCTGGACTTCTACCCCAGCCAATCAAGTGTGAAAGTAATAAATACTTTAAAAAATGCAAAATCTCAAAACTGTTTCAGCTCCTGCATCATCTTTCTCAGCTGCACCAGGACATCCACCCCCCTGAGTGCAGACGCACCCAGGCCCAGAGCACAGACAACTGGGTCCCCAAAGAAAAGGTCCAGCCAGAAGCAGACCCTCCACGGTGGCCGGAAGTCCCAGAGCAGCCCATCCAGCAGGGCGTGCCCACCAGGGTGGGGACTGAGGCTGCCTGGCTGTCCCCCCACACAGAGGCTGTCACAGTCACGTCCCAAAACGGGGCTGCAGGGCAACAGGTGCCTGAAAAAGTAACCAAGCAAAGGCAACAGCTAACTCCAAGAAATTAAAAGTTGAGCCCTTCTCGGCTGAGAAGAGTATTTTCAGACACGAATTAAATGCTATTCATTAATGCGATCAAATACTGCAACATATCAGAGCAGGGGTGGGGGACCTTTTTCCTGCCAAGGGCCATTTGGATAGTTATGACATCATTCACAGGCCACACAAAATTACCAACTTACACATGAGCCTGCTATAGGACGTCCAACATGTAATTAACTCCCCCCAGTGCCTTGGCAGGGCTGGTTTTGCAGACCTTCTACAGCCCCCGGACCGGATGTTCCCCACCCCTGCATTAGAGAACGGGAGAAGGAAGCTCAGGTAATCAATAAACCATGATTGGGGGGACACTCATCGGCCATATGAACATGTGACTTAGAATTGGTAAGCAATCACATCTTAAAGATGAGAGAAGAAAGGGCTATAAAATGAGAATGACTGACTCTGAGGGCCAGGATGGGACGAGGAGGGTCATGTGTTCAGTCAACTGCTTAAACTACATTCTCAGATTTTACATTTTTTAAAACATTTAATTGGGGAAAAGACTAGAACAACAAAAGGACAAAAATGCATACAACTGGGAAGACCTGCCCAGTTACTACCACAGCACCCCTCTCCCCACCCTTCGTGATAAATACTCCGGCACATGACCACCCCCCACCGCCAACCACGGCTCCTCAGGTGGTCCGGTCCCCACCCCAGCCCCTCCAACAGTCACCCCCGCACACTCCAATGCAGGCGCCCACCAGCCCCGACCTCTCAGCTCCTCCACCAGGTGCAAACTCCCAACACCCACTGCCCCCAGGACCCACGACCCACCATGTCTCCCCCTCCTGTCCTCTTGGCCAGCTTCAGCCCCAGCACATCATCAGCCCGCCCCTCCTCCTCCATCACTGCACCTGCTGAGCGAACCCCTCCCCGCCAAACGCAGCTCTTGGCCAGCTGGCACCTGAGCCTGCACAGCGAGGCGCCTGGGAACCCACACCCCCAGTCGCCAGGCTGGCCTCACACCTGCAGCCAGGGAGGCCCACCAGCTCGCCTATCTGCTTCTCCTCCACCTCGCCCCTTACTGGCAGCTGGGACCCTGCTCCCTCCTCCCACCTCCACCTGCCCCTCTGCTCTCTCACCCCTCCACTTCCTCCTGGCCCTTCTCCTCATCACCCTGCCAACAGGCTCTAGTCCCCCACTTCCCAGGAGTCCTCACCTTTCTCACCTGGTTCAGACCTCCTGACTCGCCTCCTACCTTCCCTCCCCTCCCCTGCCCTCAACACTGCGGCCGTGAGAGGAGCCTTCTGAGGCTAAGCCCCCCTGCTCACCCTCCACTGGCTCCTGCCTCTCCCCTCCACCCAGGTCTCTCCCAACTCCTGCTGCAGCCACATCGGCCTCCCTACCCAGCGGCCAGCACTGCAGGGCCCGGCACACCCCTTCCCTGCTTTGTTTCCTCTGAATGTCGTTTGGAAGGTCCTCTGTTACACTGTTCACTTTCCTTTCCTCACTCAAGGCAAGACACGTGAGGGTATCCTTGCTGCTTCGCTGTTTTCAGCGCTCAGTAAGCTTGCTGAAGAGTGAATTAACCTTAAGGCAAGGATCCTGTGAGTTACCCGCCAGGGCAACAGGAGCCCTGCAAGGTGACTAAAGCAGGGAGTGAGCTGGTCTCGTGGGCGTGGGCTGGCCGCCTGGTCTAATCAGATGAGCCCTTACCTACAGGGAACTCTGCCTGGAGGCAGGGGATGTGGCTGACATGTCAGAAATCCATGGCTTGAAGGGGGTTCACTGGAGGGGCCTTGGGGGCCTGAGAAGGAATGTGGCCTGTCTGCCACTGAGAGCAGGGACTGGGCGGAAGCCACACCCAAGTCTCCAGAGGGACGGGCTCAGGTCCTGCTGGGCCCAGTGGGCGGCTCCCACCTGCAAGACAGAGCGACAGAGCGCAGAGCTGCCTGGTTTGCTGGGGCCGCAGAGAGCCACACCCTGTGCCCTCAGCGGTCAGCAGCTCCTCTTTCCTCTACAGCAGTGGTTCTCAACCTTGGCTGCGCATTAGAATCACCTGGGAATCTTTTTAAAATCCTGATTTCTGGGCCTCATCCTCCGGAAATTCTGTTTCTTTGTTACTCATGTTGTGGCCCCACCCCATAACAAAGAAACAGAATTTCCGGAGGATGAGGCCCAGAAATCAGGATTTTAAAAAGATTCCCAGGTGATTCTAATGCGCAGCCAAGGTTGAGAACCACTGATCTACAGCAAAACTCAGTGCGGTGAGACTCCCGGTTCCCAGTCATCCCCATTAACCCCCACACCAGGTTCTCCAGCTCAGTCCTCCCCGACCCACCCGCTGGCCCCTCTGGCAGAACTAGCCCAGCACTGGGGTTCTGAGAGACGTGGGTCTCCATGGGCTCTACGGGCTCCTGCACCTCAGTTTCCCGGTCGGTAGAGAGGAGAACCAAATACTAATGTCAAAGGTCCCATGCAGCTCAGGTGCATACATGAAGGGCTGGTGCCGGGAGCACACCTGCCCACAGGAAGGAGCGTGTGGCAGTGTGACCACCTGGTGGTGACCCGCACTCACGCCACAGTGACTGCCTGTCTCCTGCTCTAACACCAGCCCAGACGCTCCTCAGAAGCCAGTGTAACCACAGGACTGACCCTCCCACCTCAGGCAACGACAAACCTGCACAGACGAGATGAAACGGTGGTTTCCACCCTGGCCGGTGGCTCAGTGGTTAGAGCATGCAGCGGGCAACTGATTGATCATCTTTCTTTCATTGATATTTCTCTCTCTAACCCTCTCCCTTTTCTCTAAAAATCAATTTTTAAAAAGAGAGAAAAAAACTACAGAACTGTATTTTTCAAGAGCAATAAATGCAATTCAAAAATGTTCCAAAATAGTCATTTTCTTGCTATGATTCTCTATTGGCTATTTTAAAAGACAGTCAACATCAATTCAGTGTTGTTTTTAGTGCTTTCCAAGCTGCTCTCTCAACCACATCCCATGGAGGAGGGCTGGCCACAGAAAATGCAAACCTAAACCCCCTACGCAGCCTCAGGGGCTAAGTGCTCCAGGCACCCCCTCTGAGCAGAGCCCTGGTCGCCCCCAGAAGGATTTTAACGTAAGAAAAGCACCCGACAGGACGAAACAAACACCAGGCGGCCCCCGGGGACGCTGGCCTCCTTTCAGCCACCCGCAGGCACACCTCACGGCCGCGTCCCAACTCCGAGGACCAGGACGGTGCACCACCCACCTCACTGGGCTGAGACCTCAGGCTCTGCAGGCCCCGGCGGGCAAAGGTGGGAGAGGGGACTGAACCAGGGGCTGTCCGCACCCCTGGGGGAGTGTGACCACAGCCAGCACAGCCAGCAGCTCTGAGGCGCAGGAGGCTGAGGGAGCTCCACCGAACGCGCGGGGAGAAGGTCTCGGCCTCGCGGCCAAGGCGATCCTGTCCGTCTGGGGGCCAGGGTGGGTGTGGACACATCCCTGCCCTTCTTTGTTTCTTTTAAAAAAAAAAATTTTTTTTTTGAGAGAGAGAGGAACGCTGTCTTGTTTTTGCGCTGATTCACACATCCATTGGTTGCTTCTTGTATGTGCCCTAACCCACTGAGCCACCCAGCCAGGCCTCCCTGCCCTTCTTCAATCTGCCGAACCCACCCCCACAGAAGAGGCACTGGACCCACCCAGCAGCTCCCTGACCCACTGCCAAACTCTCATTCCTGGGTGACGGTGCCCCACCTCGCTCCTCTCTGCCAACAACGCTGAAGGAAGACGATGAAGGGTTGGCAGGAAGTGATGTGTGGAGGCAGGTGGGACCAGAGTCAGCTGCACCGGTGGACCCAGCAGCACGCTGGGCAAGGCTAGGACTCGCCTCCCTTCCCCCACGTGCCCTCACTGTCGCCACACTCGGGTCCTCTTCCCAACTCAGTCTCCGGTGGAGAACAGGCCACTTCCTGCCTCTGGGCAGAACCCTCCAGCCCCTGGACCGCAGCACAGGAGCCCGTTCTAGCTCAGCCTCAGCGCCCACCTCCACGGGGAGCACCGCTTGAACTTCTGGCCAGAAATTCTCCTCAACACGACGGCACACGCTGCATCTCATGACATTTCAGCCATGTCAGCTTTCACACCGAAGTCGGGAAGACGGGAAGAAGGCGAACGCAGGATCGGCAGGTACGTACAGCTTTGCCATGGAGCGTTGGCCACCAGTTGCCCTCTGTTTGCCTGTGAGTAGCATCCGTTCATGTGAAGCTGGGAACCTCCGTTAACGTGCTCCATGCCCCGCCCTCTGTGGCTGACCGCTTCCCCCCCACCCCCACCCCGGGTTCACGATGAAGCGACCGTGCTGACCAGTGAGGGCGAGACCCGAGGGCTGTGCCTGTGTGCCCTGCGTGCATGTCATCACACTCGATGGGGTAGGAGGGGGTAGACACACTTCCACAGAAAAAGACTAAAGGCCACAGGCCAACAGGAAGCACGCCAAGGTCTGACTTGGGACCGCCTCCCTCTAGGACCTGCCCACCTCTAAACCAGAGAACCCCTGGGGCCAGGGCCCACCACGTCCACCTGGTGCCTCTTCCTCTCCTGTGTGTTCGGGAGGTGCTCCATCAAGGTGAGTGCACGTCTGAGCTCCTCAGGGGGACACTTCTCTGAACCCCACACAGTAGGTCACAAACAGGCCCAGGAGCATTCCAGATCCAAAACCTAAGCCCAATCTGTCCCAGAATCCCACACGCTCAGGCTTTCCGAGGAAGCACAGTGTGTGGCCATCACCGCGCATCCTGGAAGCACCTGGTGAACACCGCACGGCCAGGGCGGCCACCAGAGCGGTGGGGCAGCGCAGGGCCAGCCTCTTGGCCAAACCAGTCCGCCAGAGACGTACAGAAATAGACGCTCGGTGTCTGGAGCCCTCCAAGTGTTGAAATGTGCGCTACAGGAGGACGGCCTCGCCCCAAGAACCTGCAGGAACGAGCAGGTAGGATCCTGAGGAGCTCAGGGCCCGTCCCGGGAGCACACGCCAGAGTCGTGCTCCCCAGTCACGCTGGTGCAAACCCCTCAAACCCGCCCTCTGGTCTGACTCGATTTGACACTTTAAAAGCCAAGGACATGCCATTGAGTCCCACAAAGATGGTCTTTCCAATAACTCTGCGAAAACAAAATCCTGACACACACTGCTGCCAAAAAAACAGAGTAAAAATCATTTTAAGAGGAAAGAAAAGCAATTCTAAGGCTCCAGCGTGAGAACACTTATCGCCAGGACATGACCACTTGTCACAAAAGAGTTATCTCCCTTCAGAGCAGCCAGGGGGACATGGGAAGGACACACAGCCGCTCCTACAAGCGGCAACCACCAGCCTGGGCAGAAGCGTTCAACTGGACCAAACCTTTCCTTCCTCCCCTGCCGGGGGGCCCACCCCCCTCACCCTTCTCCGTCACAGACTTCCTTAATCAGCTTCTAAGAATCGCAGATTATGCATGAGAGTGCAAAAGAAAAGATGCCAGAGGAGCATTCTTTTTCAAAAAGTCAGCGTTTTTAAACCGTACAGTCAAGACTAAAATGAATCTTACTTTTTTTTTTTTCAAACTTCAAAAGTTACAACGCAGACTGGCAAATTCTGATCCTGATGGTTATTACTATGCAGGAAAATCAAGGGCCGACTTTAATTTTTACACGGAAGTTTACACTGAATCTGAATTTTTATGTGCAGTTTCTCCATGTCCAATGTCTGACTCATGCAATGGGTCTATGAGCAAATAACATTTTTTAAACTTTAGTCACGCTGAAACGCAATGCACCGAGCCATTCCAGCCGACCGCAGGGACGGGAGCGCTGAGGATCCTCCGCCAGGTCAGCAGCGCCCGCAGCGAAACCGCATGCTTTCTCCAGGAACTGGGAGGTCAGGGTTTTGCCAAATGGCTAATTACACCTCCACTTGTTCCCTTCATCTGCGGGAGCGCCGGGAGGCATGAAGTAAACCGCCTCCAAGCGCGACCCTGCACCGTGGCCACACCACCCAGCGGGGGGATGAGCGGCAGGTCTGCCCCTGGCACCGGGACTGGTCTCCCAAGAATGAAGACCATCACTTCTCCCTTCCCTGCAGGCCTGGCGGTGCAGAGGGCACGTGTTAATTGTTATGCCGGTGCCCCTTGAACAACACAAGCGCAGATCCACTGAACACGGACTTCTCTCAACACGTACAGTCGGCCCTCCGTGTCCCTGGGCTCCACATCCACAGCTGGGAATCCACGGATGTGGAGGCCGACTAGGCCCGGACCTACACCATTGTACATGAGGGACTTGAGCATCCGAGGATTTGGGTACCCATGGGTCCGGGAGCCAATCCCCCCGGGATGCTGAGGGACAGCTGTGGTTCAGTTTCTGGGGAATCAAAAGTTAGACGCGCATTTTCAACCGCACGGGGGTCGGCGCCTCTAACGCCCGCCATTGTTTAAGGGTCAACTGCATATGACTCTCCTTCGCCACATATCACACGTGTCAGAGCAAACAGCAGTCCCAATAACTGAGTAAACAGCAGTAACTGTCATCCGCCCAATCTCAGCAGTGCTTTCTTCCTCGCGATGGCCTGAAGGGAACGCCAGTCAGGGCGCTGGCCTGGATGGGCCTCAGGGCACAGTGCTGGGTGAGAACAGCCCATCGCACAGGACACACCACAGCCTCGCACAGCCCCCTGGGGTGGGATGCAGGGATGGAGAACAGACGGGTGGCTGGGGGAGGTCTGGCTACACGGGGAGCACAGGAGCTCTGCCATGCAAAACAGCTCTGTATCTTGATGGAGCGGGGGTTATGCAATGCACGCAAAGCTACACGTGATGAAGCGCATGGGCCCCCGCCACACACACACGCACACACACACACACGCACACACACACACGCACACGCACACACGCGCACACACACACACACGCACACACACACACACGCACGATGCATGTCAGTGCACTAATACTGGTGAAGTATGAATACGCCCGTGTCAGCGTCAGCGTCCCGGCGTTGAAACTGTACTGTTAGGGAGACTTCTACCTTAGGGAGGCCGAGTGAAGGCAACGCCCTGTCCATTTCTGTGCAACAGCCTATCAGTCTGTATTTGTTTCAAAATAAAGAATTGTAACCCTAGCCGGTTTGGCTCAGTGGCTAGAGCAGCAACTGAAGGGTGTTCACTTCCGGTCAGGGGCACGTGACCGGGTTGCAGACTTGATCCCTGTAGGGGGATGCAGGAGGCAGCCAATCAATGATTCTCTCTCTCCCTCTCCCTTCCTCTCTGAAATCAATAAAAATATTTTTAATAAATAAAAAAATAGAGAATTATTTTAAAAGTGGGACTAAATAAAAACAGCGTTTTTTTAACGCCAATTAAAGGAGAACAGCTCACTAGCTCGCACGCTGAGCGCACATGAGCTGATCCAGTGGCCCTGGGGCCTGTCAGGAAGGGTGGGCGAATGGAGGCGCTGGACTGGCTCACTCCCTGTGCGTTTCACAAACGCTGGCGCCACTCAGCGCTGCCCACGCTTGGGGTGCCCTGTCCCCAGCCAGTCGGCCAGAAGCAGACGAACGTGAGGGCGGCTCTGAAAGGTCTCCAGGGGGGTAACTGAGGAAAGCGGCTCAGAAGGGCCCGCGGTGTGGCCTGGAGGTCACCCGTCCAATTCCCAGGGCTGGGGGCTCCATCCCCAGGAGGGGGCATGCAGGAGGCGGCCAACTGTGTTTCTCTCTCACCCTTGTTTCTATCCCTCTCCCCTCCTCTCTCTCTAAAAATCAATTAAAACGTGTTTTTAAATGATGCCAACTCATGAGCTCCTTTAAAAAAAGAGAGAGAGAGAGAGAGAGAGAGAGAGACACGGAAGGGAGTTGCGACTATAGCTGGAAGAGACCTTCGTGATGCCTGTTCAGCATCCACGCCGTCTGCTGAGGAAACTGAGGCCCAGTGGCCGTGGCTGCAGTCATGGGCTGGTGAGAGGCAGTCGGAGCCCAGCCCCTGCTGGCAGCTCGGTGCCCTCCCTCCAGAGCCTGGCACTCCGACCCCCTCCCCAGAGCGCAGTGAGCTCACAGAACCGAGACCCTCTCCGTGCCGCACGGGACCAGCTGTGACCAGCTCTGATCCGGGTTCTCGTCCCCCTCTCCAGCCACCCGCCCACTCCCGGCTGTGCACGCACATCGTGGGCCCCGCCGGCCCTCAGACCCCATGGCCTGAGAGTCACCTCCTCGGTACAGGTCTCATGCCAGAGCCGAGCGGGCAGGGGAGAGTGACGGGCCAGACAGACGTGGGCCCACCTGCGGGCGAGCTGCGTGGGGGGGCCCAGCACCAGCAGCTGGAGGGCCCTGCTGGGGAGAAGTGCAGCGCGAAGGGGCAGGAGGGGGACAGGCAGCGTGGTCAGACAGGTCCTTCAGGGACCGAGAGCTGGCCCTGGCCCCCACGAGGGACGAGACACCCCTTCTTATGGAGGCACACCTTCCTCAGCCTCTACTCTAGGGCCCTCGCCAGGGCAACCTGGCCCACAGGCAACGTGCGGAGGCATCTGGGTGGTGACAACGGAGGCGCCGGGGGCAGAGGCGGGGATGCTGCCCCCCAGGGTGGAGGCACCCAGGGTAGAGGCGCCAGGGCGGAGGCAGGGATGCTGCCCCCCAGGGTGGAGGCACCCAGGGTGGAGGCACCCAGGGTAGAGGCGCCGGGGCGGAGGCGGGGATGCTGCCCCCCAGGGCGGCACACAGCAGACGATGGAGCGATGGAGCAGAGCGGGTCCGCCCGGCAGGCACCCCAAGTCCAGGCTGGGACGGCGGCCCTGCCCGGCACAGGGAGCTCGGGCCACCTCCGACCAGCACCGCAGGCTGATGCTCGGTGGGTGAGGGTGTCTGACCACCCCACGGCCCCTCGAGTCTAAGGGACATAGAGCCCCGGCCGGGGGCACCGATGGCGGAGCGGGGTCCCATCCCCACGCCCCGCCCGCAGCCCGGCCCCGCTTTCCTCCTTTCCTCCCAACCGGGGCGGTGGGTCCCAATCCGGGGAGGGCCCGCCAGAGGCCGAGGTCACGAGGTCACGAGGTCACGAGGTCACGGACCTGCTCCCACCGACTCAGCGTGAGGGGGGACCATGCGCCGGAGGCCCGCTCCGCGTTCGTCTTCCAAACAAATGGAGGGCTTCTCCGAACCCACGGGCTTCTGCCCCGAACCCCCACTTACCGGGGCCGCCCCCCGCCCCCTGGGGAGCGTCCTCCCACTCGGGCACGCGAGTCCCTGAGCCCCCGGTGGGCGGCAGCGGAGCCCTCGCACCCCCCAGGCGTGTCGGGGTCCGCGTGGGGACCCCTGGGAGGTGAGCCCCTCGACCCGGGCCGCGAAGCCCAGGAAGCGGGGCGCAGAGCTGCTCCCCCGGGGCCCGCGCGGCTGGGGGGCCGGTCACCCGCTCCCTCACCGGACAGAGAGCGCCCGCGGGGTGACATCACGCGGGGGGGCCCGCAGGACCCCTCGGCGCCCCGCTGCCAGGGCCTCGCCCGGCGCCCCGCCCGCACCCCAGTCCGGCCCAGCCCGGCCCGCACCCGCGGCGCCCGCCCGACCCCCCGCCAGGTTGGCAGCACCGGGTCTGCGCCCGCGACCGACATGCGCCGCCCGGACCCGCCCCTGGGTCCGCACCCCCGCACCCCGGGCCCCGGACCCCCGCCCTCTGGGTCGACACCCGGGCCCCCGCCCCGGGCCCAGCCCCGAACCCCCGCCCTTTAAGTCCGAACCCAGGACCCCAGGACCCCGGGCCCCCGCCCTCTAGGGACCCCCGCCCTGCAGGCCGGCCCGCCGCCGCGGCCACTCACAGTTGCGGATGTCGGAGATGAAGACCGCCAGGCCGCGCATCCCGTCCCCCTTGGACACGGCCGGCATCGTGGGGCCCCGGGCAGCGGCCTGGCCGGCAGGCCGCGGGGAGCAGCGGGCAGCGGGAAGCCGGCAGCGCCGCCGAGGAGCCGCCTCCGCCGAGCCACCTCAGGCTCCCGGCGCCGCGCTCAGGGCGCCGCCGCCGCGCGCGCGCGCACGCACGCACGCTCGCTCGCGTCCGCACGCACGCGCACGCTCGTCGGCGCGGGGGCGCGCACGTTGAGGGCGGACGCGTCGGGCCGGCGCCGGGGCGCCCCCTGCAGGCCGACGCCGCGGGCGCACGCGCGCGCGCGCGTTGGGAGCCCGGGCTCGGGTTGCTTGCTGCCCGCATGGGGGGCTGGTGTGTGTGCAGAGCTTTTTTTACTTAATATATTGATTTTTAGAGAGAGAGAAACATGGATCGGCTGCCTCCTGCACGCCCCCTGACCGGGAATGGAAGCACCGACCTCCAGGTGCATGGGTCCACGCTCAACCACTGAGCCACACTGGCCCGGCCCGTGTGCAGAGCTTTGAGATCCTGATGCACATCGCCCTAGCCCTGCAGAGCCAGCCCTTCCTGCGGTGAAAGGTCTGCTCGCCCCCACCCATGACAGCAGCAGGTGACCGCAGGGCCCGGGCTACGGTCCCATCCCTCAATGCCCAATCAGGGCCAATGGCCTCTGCACCCCAGGGAGGTGGAGGCAGGGGACAGCCCTGTGGCCCACACCGCAGCGAGGCAGGGGCCTTGGCTGGCACGGACACCCAGGGAGTCCGTTTGGAGAGCAGGTGGCCCTGCCCAGCCCTCCTTTTGTGAAGCCGATGGCTTTGAAGAGGAAGCTCCTCTCATCAGGACTTATCTGGGCCCTGCACCTGGAAGTGGCCCCAACCCACCAGGAGACCTCTGTCCCACCCTGGCTCACTTCCTCAGTTCCCGGTGAGAGGTCAGGCCTGGGTGGACCCCGGCCAGGAGGAGGAAGGGGCAGGCCCCTCCCACAGACCAAGCACCCCATCCAGGCTGTAGAGACCCAAATCCTTATGTAACAGCAATTTCACCACCTCCCAAGGCCTCCCAAAGAGCTGGGCCTGCCCAGCCGGCGTGGCCCAGTGCAGAGTTGAGCATCGACCTATGAACAAGGAGGTCACGGTTCTATTCCTGGTCACAGGCCAGGGTTTCAGGCTCAATCCCCAGTGTGGGGTGTGCAGGAGGCAGCCGATAAGTGATTCTCATCATTGATGTTTCTCTCCCTCCCTCTCCCTTCCTCTCTGAAATCAATAAAAGCATATTTTTAAAAATTTAAAGAAAGGAGCTGGGCCAGCAGAGGGCTTCAGGGAGACCCCCAGGCCCTGCACGCCCACAGTAGGAGGCCAGGGGACTCAGCAAGCAGACCCCCACCCACCCCCACAGCCAGAGGCTCACAAGGGGCAGGGACAGAGTGCCGGCCCCACCCGAGGTGGAGGGCTCCTCGGAGGAGAGGCTTAGGGCTGGGCAGGTGGCCACCTCCGCTCAGGGGTGATTCTGGGCTTCCCAAACCTCCTGGGAAGTGTGTGTGTGTGTGTGTGTGTGTGTGTGTGTGCGCGCGCGCGCACGCGTGGGGGATCTCAGGGCCTGAGGAGACACACCGGTGGCCATAAGGAAGCCCCACACCTGTCGGCCCAGGCAAGCCCTTCAGATCACTTACTACCACCCAGCTGCGGGCCTGAGTCCACGGGCCCTCCCAGACCACCGTCTCTGCTCAGCCAGGCTCCGGCCCCCTTGGGACTGTGTCTGGAAACAGTTGCATTTCTTTAACTGTGTCAACTGGACATCTGTTACATTTTAGCCCCTGGTAGTCACAGCCCGGTTCCCAAGGGCGGGGGTGGAGCCAAAATCTCTTTCCACTGGGAGGTAAGGGCTTGCCCAACAACTGCATGGAGAAGGAGGAAAGGAAGGCCGGGGAGCCCCAAGCCTGCAGCGTGGCCAACGGGTCTGGGGGTGTCCCGTGGCGTTAGCTGGACCACCACCTGAGCCGCCGCAGGCCTCCTGTGGGGTCTATGAGTGACGCGGCTTCCTTCCCAGCATCTCTGAAATGGGTTTCAGACCGCGGCCCTTCCAGAAAGTTGGAGTTGGTGGCCTGGTTCAGGGATGGCTAGAGGCCCTGAGCACCCAGGCCTATTCAGGGACAAGGAGGTGGCAGTCCTTGGCACCTGGTGGCTCCCTGTGGTCACCAGGAATGACATGTTGGGGAAGGCCAGTCTCTGGGGCCCAGAGCCTCCAGGCCACGGCCCAGGTGCAGCAGGAGGAATTCAAGAATTCTGGGAGCGGGGAGGGGGCTTCAAGCAGAGCTGGACCTGAAGACGGACAGTGAGGAGCTCAGGTCCCTAACTGCTCACCCGGCGGTTGTCATTGCAGCCACGGATCTGAGCCCAAAGCCACACACAGCTGGATTCGGATTGTTGCAAAACAGCCACAGACCTTGAGCCTGCGGCCTCCCCACATCTTACAGGAAAGCTGGCGTGCCGGGAGGGCAAGCATGGGCCCAGGGAGCTGCAAGGCTGTAAATGGGGAACTGAGGATCCCCAGGCAGGACCCCACGCCCTGCTTTCCTAGCGACCCACCCCCCCTCCGCAGCCTCCCCTCATTGGATGAAGTTGTCTCCGTAGCTGAAGACCCGGTCATGACACCCAATGAAGGGGTTACTTTGTAAGAGAAAACTCAGTCCCCTCAAAGCCCCCTGGCCGGCCCATCCTTTGACACCTGTGGGAGTCAGGTCCCAACACAAAGTCGCACCCAGAGTGGGAAGGCAGAGCCCCTGACTGCAGGAGGCAGGGTTTAGTCCTGCAGAGTGTGTGGGGGGGCGGGTTCCCAGGGAGCCGCACCTGGGTCAGCTGAGCCGGCACCTGGGTCAGCTGAGCCGGCACCTGGGTCAGCTGAGTTGGCC
Source organism: Myotis yumanensis (assembly GCF_028538775.1). Lineage (NCBI taxonomy): Eukaryota > Metazoa > Chordata > Mammalia > Chiroptera > Vespertilionidae > Myotis > Myotis yumanensis. The sequence goes on along the minus strand of NW_027223761.1, from coordinate 1,585,392 downwards.
CAGCAGCCACGCCAACTGCCTGGGGCCTGGAGTCAGGGTGACCGGTGTGACTCGGTAGTTGAGTATCCACCTATGAACCAGGAGGTCACGGTGAAATTCCCCTTCAGAGCACATGCCTGGGTTATGGGCTCCATCCCCAGTGTGGGGCGTGCAGGAGGCAGCCGATCCATGATTCTCTCTCACCATGGATGTTTCTCTTGGTCCCTCTCCCTTCCTCTCTGACATCAATAAAAACATGTTTTAAAACGAAACAAAACAGGGTTGAGATGCCAGAAACTCCTGGATCTAATGCAGAGAGGGACTCGGAGGGTTAGTGTCTGCCAGAGACTGGGTGTTTGGGCTGGAGGGTCCCAGGGGCAGGCCCGGCTCTCCTCAGAGGCGGGCGTCTTCCCCCTGTGCTCGGCCCTCAGCCCCAATTTCCCCTTTTTCTAACGACTCGAGTCACTTTAGACTGGGCCCGCCCTGTGGACACATCTCCATCCAATCTGCAACGATCCTCTTTCCAAGGAAGGTCACATTATTTTTTTTTTAATGTATTTTTATTGATTTCAGAGAGGAAGGGAGAGAGAGAGAGAAAAACATCCTATATAATAAAAGGCCAATATGCAAATTGTCCCCTTGACTGGGAGTTTGACCAGGGGCAGGACAGCTGGGCAAGCAACTCTAGTCAATGAAGAGAGAGAATCATGGATTGGCTGCCTCCTGCACGCCCCGCACTGGGGATCGAGCCTGCAACCCCGGCAGGTGCCCTGACCAGGAATCGAACCATGACCTCCTGGTTCATAGGTCGATGCTCAACCTCTGAGCCACACCAGCTGGGTATTTTTATTGATTTTTGAGAGAGAGAGAGAGAGAGAGAGAGAGAGAAATGTGAGAGAAACATCAGTTGGTTGCCTCCCTCACATGCCCTAACTGGGGATCAAACCCACAACCTTCTGGTGTAGGGGTCGATGCTCCAACCAACTGAGCACCCGGCCAGGGCAGAACCTATGCCATTTTAAGATTAGCCTGCCCGTCCAGTGTCATCCAGTGGTTAGTGCAGGCGGGGAATGGAACCTGCAACCCCCTGGCTGAGGCCCCCGAAGGGTTGTGGGTTCAATTCCCGTTCAAGAGCACATGCCTGGGTTGCAGGTTCCATTCCCGGCCCATGGGAGCACATGCAGGAGGCAACCAATCAATGTGTCTCTTTCACGTCGATGTTTCTCTCGCTCCCCTGTCCCTTCCTTCCTCCCTCCCTTCCACTCTCACTAAAAAAAAAAAAAAAAAAAATCAATGGAAAAAATATTCTCAGGTGAAGATTGACAACAACCACAAAAGGTTAGCCTGAGAAAACCCTTTGGGAGAGAAGACGAGGTGGAAACGGGTCAGGCCTCGGCACCGCCGGGGCCGCGTCCTGGGGCCGCCGTAACAGTGACCGCAAACCGGCGGCTTAACAGCCACAGAATTGGTTCTCCCCGTTCTGGGGGCCAGAAGTCCGAGATCACAGCCTTGCAGGGCCAGCTCCCGAGGCTCTGGGGAGACTGTTCCCGCCCCTCTTCTAGCTCCTGGGGGCTGCGTGACTCCAGTTCTGCGCCCCCCCCGCCCAGCTCGGGTGCCCCCATCAAGTCTGTGGGCTGAAGCTCTCCATCTCTTCTCCTATGAGGATCCAGTCGCTGGAGTCAGGGCTCGTCCTAAATGCAAGGCGACCTCATCCCAGGCCCCAGCCACAGCTGCAGAGACCCCTCGCCAAGCAACATGGCCTCACAGGAGCTGGGGTTGGGGACAGGGACAACCTTTTGGGGTCCACCATTCACCCCACTGCAACCACCAAGAAATGCTGCCCCTTGGGTCCCTTGGACACACAGGCTGTCCCTCCCCCGGTGACAGCACTTAAGATGGGGGGCGGGGGAGATGAGAAGCATAAGATGAGCCCACGACTGACCACGACGCGCACAGCCCGCCCCCCGCAGACGTCCACCTCGGCCCAGCGCCTGCCGGCTGCTGACCGACACCCACAGCTCACGACGCCCGTCACAGTCACCCGGCCAAAGCCAGGGGGGCTGCCGGGGGCCACACGCGGGACGCAGACAGAAAAATCTGCTGCGCTGGCTCTGCAGCTCCATCCGGAAGCCCCGCCACGTGGGAACGTGCCGCGCCCGCTCCCTCCTCGCCGGACTTGGCTTCTCCCAGCGCCCAGGGAGGATGTCGGGTGGCGGGCGGCGGGCGCTGGCAGCAGGAAATCCTGATGTGTGTGTTTCTCTTCCTGGGCTTCCGGCCTCGAAGCAGGACTGTGTCAGGGTCCAGGGGTGACAGGACACGGCCAGTGATAGTGGCCTGGGCCCGGCCCTGGGGGCCACCCCTGGCCAAGGCCTCCGGTAACACAGGACAAGTCACGGCTGTCCCTGCGGGGCAGGGCCTGCCTTGTGCTGGCTCAGCAAGTGAGGAAGGGCCCACAGGAGCCCTGGCCGGCGGGGGGAAGGGCACAAGTCCAGCCCCCAGAGGCCCCACAGCCGCCGCTGGGCTCCCCGTAGTAACTCAGGGGCGCCATAGGGGCCATCCTGGGGAGGCTGCCTCCGGCTGGGACCCTCGGCCGGCCAAGCACCCCGACTATAAAGGGTCCAGTTGCAACAGGAGGGCTTGTCTCTGCAGGCCCCTCGCTCGCTCCCCGAGGCCTGCCTGCCCTCTCTGTCCTCTAGTGCCCTCTGCCCTCACCCGTGTGAGGGGGCCAGCCAGGCTCACAGCTCAGAGCCAGGACCTCGGCCTGGACAGGGGCTTACACTCAGATTTCACTTAAACTTAAATAATTAGGCCTTATGGGTGCTGTACATTCAAAACCTCATTTCTTAACGTGTTAAGTTCCATTTTACAAACCCGGTTATTCCCTTTGAAAGCCTCGCAGACTTTAAAGTCATTTTTTGTTTTTATAAATATATATTTCTTTATTGATTTCAGAGAGGAAGGGATAGGGAGAGAGAGATAGAAACATCAATGATGGGAGAGAATCACTGATAGACTGACTCCTGCACGCCCCCTACTGGGGATCGAGCCTGAAATCGGGGCATGTGCCCTTGGCCGGAATCCCACCTGGGACCCTTCAGTCCGTAGGCCAACGCGCTATCCACTGAGCCAAACTGCCTAGGGCTTTAAAGTCCTTCTTAAGGGGCCTCTGCATCATATTTGGTCCCATCTACAAACTCAGTCAAGTAAGCATTTTCAACGTTCAGAAGTGAATTTACAAATTAGGTCTTTTACTTCCTCCTTAAGGGCTTCAGCTTGTCTGAACGGAGCACAGAACCTCGGCGCCCAAAGAGCTCACTCGTGAGATTGACCGTGTACGTGTGCTGAACCCCGAGCTGTCCCAAGTGTCCCAGGAGCACAAACTCCCAACGCGCTCAGGTTTCACTCAATTATGTAAAAGCGGACGCTCTGACTCCAACTCCCTGCAGCCTTTCCAGGCCTCGTCTAAGTCTTCCCGTGGCTGAAGGATGTGTACCCACCTCAGGGTTTCAACCGGGGGGCCCTGGGCACCAGCCGGGCAGCTGGGAGGCCGACAGCTCTGTCAGGACCCCCGGGATGCTGCCCGGTGGGGGCTCTGCAGAGGGGGCAGGGGCCGGGCTCCCCGGCCCTCCCACTGCTCTTGGGGTCTGCAGGGCTGGCCCCGAGGGAGCCCAGAGTGGACTGTACAGTGCTTCAGCCCCAAAGACCCCTGAAGCCAGTGGCACCCATGACTAAATGCCTTTCTCAGTGAGAGCCCTGTGACCCTGCTTGGCATTCCTGGGACGGCACAACGGACAGGACATCGGCACAGCTCGTGGGGGCCCCTCCAGACCTCTGCCTGGCTTGGGATCAATACCCCAAAGGTCAGGCCTCAGGGCTGAGCTGGGTGCCAGGACCACAGGGCGGCCCCGTGACGCGTGACAGTTGGTACATGACATGCATCAGCACACCCAGCCCCAACCACCCTCTGGGAGACGGGCAGGAAATATGGGGAAGAGAAAGAAGAAAACACGTTCAGTTCAAGGAGAAGCCTCTCACGCAGCAGAAATGGGGAAACAGCTGACCAGTGGTCCTGGCGTTGCCGGGGCAGGGCCAGGGTGGGGACCAGCTGTGTGGTTTTCTGCAGGAAACTGCCGGGACGCTGGGGACGGGTGGGGGCATCTGTTCGCTGGTATCAAGTGAGTAAAACTGCTGGCCTCGTCTGCGTCCAGGCCATCCCAGGGCGGACACCTCTTGCTGGGAGCTGAGACAGAGAGGTTCTGTTTGCATGTGCAAGGTGGGGCCACTGTTCGCAAGCACAGAGACAGCGCCGGGTCTCGGGTCTCGGGGGTTTTCGTGTCCCCGCTCCAGACAGCGCGTGGGCACCACGCGCCCATGGATGACGACCGAAGGCGAGGGCTGAGATGCACTCCCGCAGGGAGATGTGCGGGCGGCGAAGGAAGGCTAGGCTGCGGGGAGGCCACCAAAGCGGCAGGAGGAAAGCCTGGAGAGGCGATTCCGTGTCCAAGAGAGAAGACCGTGGGAGCCGGTGAGGCCGGTCCCGCGCGGTCCCCTCGGCCACGCGCCCACGCCAGGCTGTGGATCTGGAGCCTCGGGCGCCCCCTGGTGGTCACACCTGGCTGCAGCGCTGTCGTCGCACAAGGCGCACAGGCCTCCAGGGAGAGCATGAGCTGGGGAGGCAAGGGGACCGCCTCCCGGACACGCCGAGGTGCCCACGAGGGGACCTCCACACCCCCCGGAACCCCGACCCCGCGCGGCAACCCGCCAAACGCCTGGCAGGGGGGCGCTCACCACCCCCGAGAAGACGCGGGGTCCTTGCACCGCCCAGCTCCTCGGCCCCGCCCATTGACCACGCCCCCTACCCTGCCAGGCCCCGCCCCTCGCCCCGGCTCTCCCCCCCCCACCCCCCCCCGGGCCCGTCCCCAGCCCATCGTCAGGCTCCGCTCCAATCCAGGCTCCTCCCCTCGGCCCCGCCCAGCGTGCCCTGCGTGTCGGCGGCGGCGCGGAACTGGCGTGGCAGAGCGACGGCGCGCGCGGGCGTCCTGGGGCGGGACTTCCGGTGGCGCTGGCGAGCGTCTTCCGGCCGCGCGCGAGGGTGGTCCGGCCGGCCTCCGGGACATGAAGGTGAGCCCCGCGGCGGCCGGCCGGGGTAGTGCCCGCGCCCCGCGTCCCGGCGCCTGCGCCTCCTCCTCGCGCGGCCTCAGTTCCCCTCCGCGAAGGGGGCGCGGGGGAAGCGGCGTGCGGCCGGTGTGGACGAGAGGGGGCGTTGGAGCGAGAGGACGTGGGCGACGGGCAGCGTGTGGGGGCGGACGTGGGCGGAGGCGCAGCGGGCCGGGCGGAGCGAGCGCGGGCCGGTGTGGACGAGCGAGTGGGAGTGAGGGCCCGAGTGGGCGAGCGCGGCTCCGTGTGACAGGCGGCGGTGAGCGGGCGGGTCGCCGGGGGAGTGGGGGCCGCCCCGACTCCAGGGGCAGGCGACCCCCTGCGGGTTGGGGTGCACTGGGCTGGACCCCACCTCGCTCAGTCCCCAACCGCGAGTGTAGACGTTGCTGAGCCCAGAGGGTTGAGGGGACCCCGGTGGCCGCGTCCTCCGCGCCTCCACACCACGGAAAGCGCCTGCGGCGTGGACACCTGGTGGCGGACTCCCGGCCTGAGCGGCACGTGGTCCACATATGGCCCCGGGGCTGCGGTCCTGCTTCCGAGGGGCCTTCACTTCCCAGAGCGCCCCTCGCTCCCGCGGGACCCCCGTTGGCTCCAGAATTTGCAACGCGGAGGCGACAGCTGGCATGAGTGACCGCCACACCTGCCATTCTGTTGAAGACAAAGGCGGCTCAGGGTCGGTGATGGACTCTGGACCCGCCATTCAGCGCTTCTCAAAATGGCCCGTCCCTGAGTAGCCAGAGCAGTCCGTCCGCAACAACCAGCACCAGCGTCTCGAAAGGAAGAGGAACGACCGGAGAGCATCGCAGGACGGGAGCTCCGATCGGCACACGTACAACACGTGTCCGCACTTGGTGTGCGCGCGCGAGCCGCGCTGCGGCCAGCACTCACTGGTCTTCGTGGAAAGCACTTGCACGGCACCGCAGGGTCTCAGTCCTGTGGTCACACGGCTGGAACTACTCTTACTGTTGGTCTCCATGGAAAGCACTTGACCGTCTCCACGGGGACCGGCTGTCCTCTGGGCACAGGCTGACACAGTCCCCCGGAGCGTGGAGCCTCAGATGGTGGCTCCAGGCAGGCCTGCAGCCCCTTCCTGCGGCCCCTGGTTTGGGTGTGTAGCAGCCTCTCTGGGTCACTACACAGCACACTCCCCGTCCCACACAGAAGAGGTCATGGGCACGTGGGGCGAAACACGCTCTGCCTGGCAGGAGCGCGCGCCTCGGGCACAGAGGCCCGGAGGACATCGCCGTGCAGTGCCCAGTGGGGAGCGGTGGGAGGTGCCCGGGCAGGGCCTCGCCAGGCAGGAGCACCCACACCCCACACAGCTCACATGTTAGTCCCCACCACCCAGGGCCAGGCAGGCGGTCTGCAAAGTTCCCTGCTGGTCAGGGAGCGGCCCCACACGCCAAGTGCTTCTCCCCGGCGCGCCTCCTCACCCCCACGCCGGCGCCCGGGGGCAGGCGGTCTGCCGCGGTGCCCGCCGGGCCTTGTGCTCAGTCTGGTCCTCCTTCCGTTGTCCCTGCTCCTGGCACTTAGGCCAGCAGGGCCTGTCTTCCTCCCGATGGGCCCCATCGCCACCCTTTCCTCTGTCGTCCTTTGCCGTGGTGTGAGAGCACGGGTCAGGGGTCAGGCAGAGGGTCTCGGTCCACCATGTGCAGGACAGCAGGAGGGGCGGCAGGAGGGTGGTAGGGCACCATCGAGCCTGCAGGTTACTGCTGTGGGAGCACTTCCTGCTTCGTTTCCATTCCTTTCCGTCCTCGGTGACCCAAGCCCCTACCCTGGAGCCGAGGAGACGCCTGCGGTCGTGGAGGGGGCCTGGGGCCAAAGCGGTGCCTCGTAGAGTGGGCCCCCTCCCGCTGCTCCATGTAGCTCCTGCCAGCAGGTCCCTCCCGTGCACGGCCCTCCCCTCCGTTCTCTAGTGTGTGGAAGCACATCATTCAGGCCTGTCCGGCCCCACCGTGGCCCAGCTGCCAAGAGCTGACCCCTCACAGCTTAGCAGCTGCAGTCTCAGTCTGTCCAGGGGGGTGATGGGTAATTCTGGGCAGCCTGCCCCTGCCATGGCCAGAGCCCCCTCCCTCAGGCCCTTCCAGACCTGGGGCTGTGCCCGAGGAGTCCAGCCTCCCCGCTGTGGTGGCTAGATGCTGGGCTGGGGCGGGTGGTACGGCTGCGTCCTTGATTCTGATGCTGCCTGGGCCCCCCAGTCTGCACCAGGGCACCGGTCTCACCCAGGGGAGTGACAGCCCAGAATAGCGCAGCCTGTGCAGCTCTGGGAGGGGGGGCAGGTTGAGAGGATGTCGGGGGCCTGGCTCTGTCCACTCCGACGGCACACCCTGCCTGGCCAGGAATGCGAGGCCAGCCGCGGGGATGGGGGCGGCCCCCGGGCTGGGCTGGAGGGAGCACTTGCCGGGACCAGTTGGGCCCACGTGCTCTTTACACCTGTGCACCTTTTTTTTTTTTTTTATCTTGACCTGAGGACATGATTTTTATTGATTTCGGGGGAGGGAGAGGGAGAGAACCGTCAATATGAGGGTGAAACAGATCAGTTGCCTCCCACACACACCCCAACCGAGGACCGAACCCACAACCTGGGTGTGTGACCTGACGGACTCAAGCCCACGACCTTTTGGTGTAGAGACAGTGCTCCAGCCCACGGAGCCACACTGGCCAGGGCCATACCTGCACCTCCGGCTGCTTGTCACTCAGCTGCCCCGAGGGAAGGACGAGGTGGGATCTGGGAGGGGCCAGGAGCGAGGGCTGGCGTGACTGCACAGCCAGTGCAAGTCCGTGCGGGAAGGAGAAAACGCGAGTGACGCCCAGGAGGACCCAGCACGGCCCGCCTGTCAGCGTCCCCCTCCTTACTGTCCTCGGTGGAGGAGCACAGGACTTTTAAATAAACCCGGGACGTGCTGCGTGCGAGCGTGTGTGCGTGCGCTTCCTGCCGCTGGTGGAGCAGTGCCTCTGCACAGCCGAGCGCCTGCCCCATCCCAGCAGGAGGAGCTGCAGGCTGCTCTCTGCCAGACATCCTCCGTGTCTCCCACGAGGGCGGGGCGTTTCCAAAGCGGTGTCTGTCTCAAGAGGAAACGTGTTGGAAAGTATAATGTTCACGGGCAGATTGTCACCCAGGAAGGTTTCTCCAGCCTGACCTCCCAGAAACAGCTGAGAGGTGCTGCCCTGGCGCCTCCAGTGCCTCAGCCTCGAGCTCACACACGCCGGGTGGACACGCTGCCTTACTCAGCGTCCTTTCCTCTGTCTCGGGAAGCCTCTGGGGCTGGGGCTTGTGTCTTCCTCCTCTTCACGTCCTCACTTAGCAGGTAGTGGGCATTTTTCACGAGTATCTCTCTGATTTGTAAGAGAGAGCCCTTGAGGTGTTACACATAGATAATGGGTAGGAATCTGCTGGCAAATGTGTTCTGAGTACTTGTTTTCCTCGTTGTTTCTTTGTATATTCCTATGTGTATGCATATACACATGTGTATGTGTCCTAGAGGCCCAGTGCACAAATTTTGTGCACTGAAGTGGGGGTCCCTCAGCTCAGCCTGTGCCCTCTCACAGTCCGGGAGCCCTGTGATCCATCGCCCCTACAGAGCAAGGCCCCGCCAACCCGCCACAGCGCTGCCACTCGGTAGCCTGGGCCTCCCTCTACAGGGTGATCATGGGGCGATGGCCAGGCCCCCAGCCAATCGCATCGCATTTGCCTTGGCTGGCCTGGCGCCAGTGGGTGTCACAGCATGGTCGTCTAGAAGGTCGTCTGGACAGTCATTCTGCTGTTCAGTCTTTCGGTCGATTTGCATATTATACTTTTATTACTATAGATGCATATGTAAAGGGTGTCCCAAAATTCACACAAGATTTGAATTTTACGCCATTTGTGCCGTAAAGTGTTGCCAACGGAAAAAAAAGATAGCGTGACAGCTGACAGTTCAGGGTTATTAAAAATGGAGCGCTACACGAAAGAACGACGCGTTTTCATTGTTGAGCAATATTTTAAAAATAATGAAGTAGATGCTGATTTTTTGAACAAAATCATCTTCAGCGATGAGGCTCATTTTCATCTTGATGGCTCGATTAATCGACAAAATTGTCGAATTCGGGGTTCAGAAAATCCACGAGTGATTGTTGAGAAACAAATGCATCCACAACGTGTCACTGTTTGGTGCGGATTTGGGGCTGGAGGCATCATCGGACCATTCTTCGAAAATGCGGCTGCTCAGGCAATAACAGTTAATGGTGCTCGCTATCGTGACATGATAATCCAGTTCTTTGTGCCTAAATTGCAAGATATGGATGTGGACGACATGTGGTTTCAACAAGACGGTGCCACATGCCATACAGCCCGAGAAACAATTCAATTACTGCGTGAGTCATTTCCTGGTCGTGTAGTTTCCCATTTTGGTGATCAGAATTGGCCGCCCAGATCATGCGATTTAACGCCGTTGGACTTTTTTCTTTGGGGTTTTTTGAAGTCTAGGTTTATGCCAACGAGCCCACGACCACCCACGCCTTGAAGGAGGAAATTGAGCGCTGTATCAATGAAATTCAGCCACATTTATGCAAAACGGTCATGGAAAATTTCGACAAAAGAGTGCGTATGTGCCAGCAAAGCCGTGGAGGCCATTTACCCGATATGCTGTTCCATACATAACCCTATACTGTATACTTTATGAATCAATAAAAAATTTGGAATTTTTAATTATAAACCTGTGTTTTCTATCAAAATTACTTCTTGCGTGAATTTTGGGACACCCTTTGTTTTGTCTTCTAAATGGAAGTTTTGTGTTCTCACGCGGTAAGCTCTATTGGTGTTTTTTCTGTGACCTCTAGCATCGCGTCGCGCACGGAGCTGGAACAGCCTCCCGACTCCGAGGTGACGTGAACAGGCGCCCGCGTCTTCTCCAGTTTCCGTGGCTCTGTTAGTCGCAGTGAAGCCCTCTGACCGGACCTCTTTGTTTTGTTTTTAATAATTTTTTTTTTTTTTTCGGAGAGAGAGAAAGGGAGGGATAGAAACCTCAATGATGAAAGAGAATCATTGAGTGGCTGCCTCCTGCACACTCCACTCTGGAGATCGAGCCCGAAACCCGGGCATGTGCCCTGACCAGGAATCGAACCGACCTCCTGGTTCATAGGTCAACGCTCAACCACTGAGCCATGCTGGCCGGGCTTCTTTGGGTTTGATGGGGAGGGAGAGCCAGCATTCTCCTAGTGGGCCGGCAGTGGTCAGCATGGCCCCGAGGCAGGGAGGCAGGGAAGCCCCTCTGGCTGGCTGTGAGGGAAATGGGCCCAGCGGCGCTGGGAGCTGGGCTCAGGCGCTTGGGGCTGGCCCGGGGCAGGGCTGTGTCCTGGGGCCAACAATGCCCAGCCCGGTGCCCTGAGGACCCAGGCCCCGCTGGGAGGTCTCCAGCGCTCTGCTCTCTCTGCAGCCCCCTGGACTCCGAGCTTGCACCCCCTGCGACTGCCCGCCATGAAGGCGCTCCTCCGCGTGCTCTGGCTCGCTCTGGCCTGCGGCTCTGCTCACACCACCCTGTCAAAGTCAGACGCCAAAAAGGCTGCCTCCAAGACCCTGCAGGAGAAGGTAAGGTGGTGGGAGCCTGGCCGCAGGGCTGCCCCTTTGCACCTTCCCTCTCCCCACGGGGGCCCCGTGTCCACGTGGCCTGGGAGCGGGAGGCTGGGGGGCGTGGCGGTGTGCTGACAGGGCGGCTGCAGGGAGCAGCTCCCTGCCCTGGGCCTGTCTCGTGTGCCGTGTCCAGATTTCGGCCCTCACCCGCTTTCCGCTGCTTTCAGCACCAGCGCTCGTCCTGGATCATCTGTGAAGTCCAGTCGGGGAGGCAGAGCGGGTCTGCAGGGACTGTCAGCTCCGCTGGGCGGGCCTCCCCCTGCGTCTCCCGGCAGCGTCTCCCGGCAGCGTCTCCCGGTCAGCGGCACAGGGCGACCAGCACAGCCCCTGGCTGAACCGAGAGGCCGCTCTGCCGGGTCCTGCCTCTGCCTGCGGGCGCTCACGCTTCCCCGTTCCCTTTGCTCCAGACTCAGTTTGCAGAGAAGCCTGTCCAGGACCGGGGGCTGGTGGTGACGGACCCCAGAGCCGAGGACGTGGTTCTGGAGCATCGCAGCTACTGCTCGGCCAAGGCCCGGGAGCGGCACTTCGCTGGGGACGTCCTGGGTTACGTCACTCCGGTGAGCTGGCCTCGGTGGACAGGGTTGTCCCAAAGGCACGGCGGCGCTGGGGTCTGCATGCTCACCTCCCCAGGCCCCGCTGCCGTAGGGTGCAGCCGAACGGCGCAGGGTCCTCTGGGGGCTCGTCTGCCTGGCCAGCTGCAGGGACTCACCGGCCTCTGTCCTCTGCCAGTGGAACAGCCATGGCTATGACGTCACCAAGGTCTTTGGGGCCAAGTTCACGCTGATCTCACCCGTGTGGCTGCAGCTGAAGAGGCATGGCCGAGAGTTGTTCGAGGTCACGGGCCTCCACGACGTGGACCAAGGTTCTCACCTGTTCGTCTCCCGGCCCAGTGGGGGTGTGAGTGTGAGCCTGTGTGTGAGAGCATGTGTGTGTCCATGTGAGAGCATGCGTGTGTCCGTGTGTGAGAGCATGTGTGTGTCTGTGTGTGAGAGCATGCGTGTGTTCGTGTGTGAGAGCATGTGTGTGTCCGTGTGAGAGCATGTGTGTGAGAGCATGTGTGTGGTGACTGCCCGGGGTCGGCCTGCACCCCGTCCCCTTGGCGGGTGGTGCATGATGTCCAGGAGGGGTGTCTTGGGGGGCTGTTCAGCTTCTCTGAAAGCTGAGTCTGGGCCTCCTGGTGCTTACCACAGGCTGTGTTCTTACACTGACTGTACAGAAATAGGCAGAGTAAACTTGCCCCATATACACCTCAGCTCAGGCTCTTTGCCTGGTCTGTATTGTGAATGGGGAGACATTGGAAAAAAAACAAACACTGAGTCTGGAGCGAAGAGAAGAAGAGAAGCGTCAGTGTCCGCAGCCTCTGGTTCAGCCAGGGCGGTGCTGGTCGCCCTGTGCCGCTGACCGGAGACGGCAGGGGAGGCCCTCCCTGTGGAGCTGCCATCGCTGCAGCTGTGCTCTCTCCCGGGCGCCCTGTCTGACTCGCTCACCACGAGACCATCACAGAACTCGAGGCGGGTCCGGGGAGGAGCGCGTTTGTGGGCCTGAGCCTGAGCTTACATGGCTATCCCCCTTCCGGGTCCAGAGAGGACACACGTCAGCCAGTTGTAGAGCCTCGAGGCCCAGAGCAGCTCCCCGATGCCAGGAGGGCGTCAGAGTGTGGCTGCCGGACCCCCTCAGCTCCAAGCAACAGTCCCAGTGTCTGAGCTGCCAGCCCAGGCTGCTCTGTGGGGAGGCGGGCCCCAGACCTCCCCATCAGCTCCCCGCTGTTCTCCTGTCGTGCAGCGTTTTCCTCCATGGGGGTAGGTGTGGGGCTGTGTCCCCATATTGACTGTCCTCTCCCTGCCCCATAGGGTGGATGCGTGCGGTCCGGAAGCAGGCCAAGGGCCTCCGTATAGGTGAGTCCAGGGCGTGGAGGTGGTCAGGGCAGCAGCCCTGAGACCACAGGCCACGGGATGGAGGCCTGGTTGGTGTGACCTCCTGTGAGTGGATGAGTGGGCCCCAGGGTGATCCAGCGCATCGGTCACTCCCCCACCCGCTCAGAAACGTGGCCAGCCAGCTTTCGTGGCCCTGGTCCAGCCGGGGTCCTGTGGCCCTATGCCCCTATGCCCACCCGACCTCAGCCCAGGATGGCCAGCCCTCCTTCACCAGTTTCTTCACTCACGAGTGAGGGTCTGGGGCCCAAGCCTGAGAGTAACACCAACCCTGCCCCATCCCGGAGAACACAGCTGGCTAGCGAGGGAGTGTCCCAAAGTGCAGTGGGATCCGTGGGGTCTGGCGAGTTGGGGGCAGGCTGGGAGCAGGAGCCAGGAGGAGGCACTAGAGGAGACGTGTGGTTGACGGTTTGGGGAGCCTCGGGCAGGGGCAGGTCTGGGTGGGAGATGGTCCAGCGGGAGCCAGGAGCGAAGAGCAGAGTGTGGGGTCTGGGCAGCCGGAACCAGCGAGTATGGGCACACGGGTTGGCATCTCCACCCTTCTACCCCCGGGCCCGCCCTCACCAGGCCATGAGCTGCTGGATGACCACACTGGGTGCCCATGGTCACTCTGGGTGGGGCCGAGCACAGGAGGGTCACGCTGCCTGTGCGGGCCTGTGCCCCCAGTGCCTCGGCTCCTGTTTGAGGACTGGACGCACAAGGACTTCCAGAGCGTGTGGGACAGCGAGGACGAGATCGAGGAGCTCAGCAGGACCCTGCTCCTGGTTGCCAAGGTGAGGCCTGGCGCTCCCCAGGCGGGGCCCTGCCTCGGGTGACGCACAGCTGTCCTCAGGCCCCAGGGCTTGGGTTGGGTGGGGAGGGACATGAGTGAACAGCACATAGGAGAGCCCTGGCCGCTCTTCCTGTGGTCTGTGGGGACCCCCACTTCGGTGCCTGTGGCTTGAGCCTCGGGCCGTGACCTTTGTGGTGGGCGCGGGGGCTGCCTCCCATGCGTCCCTCCTGCTCTCGGGCCGTCCTCACCGTCCCGGGTCCTTTCAGAGCCAGCATTTCGATGGCTTCGTGGTGGAGGTGTGGAGCCAGCTGCTGAGCCAGAAGCACGTGTGAGTGGTGGAGGCAGAGCCCCAGGGTCCCGTGGAGGCCGGAGGAGGGACGGGGAGCCCACTTGGGTAGAGGCCTTGGTCCCACAGATGCGGCTCTGCTGGCCTGCCCTGCGCCTGCCCTGCGGGGGGGGGGGGGGGGGGGGGGCGGGGAGCAGGAGCCTCCCCGCAGGGCGCCCAGGCAGTGCCGCCGTCGGGCTCGCACACCAGCAGGGGGTGCTGCTGAGCACGAGGAGCCTGCCCAGGGCCCGAGGAGAGGCTGGCGAGCACAGCCAGGCCCTCCCATTGACGGCCATGGGGCTCCGGGAAAGAACAGCCGCCCAGGCCACACTCCCCTGGGCCAGAGAGACCAGCAGGGCCGAGTGGGAGAGAGTCACCCGCATCAGCCACCACCCTGGCCTGTCAGGGACATGGGGGCCCCCCGCCGAGGGCAGGGACCAAGCTCTCCCGCCGGGCATTGTGGCCGCGGCTCCACAGAGGCGGGTGCAGCCACAGGCCCACACCGGGCAGTGGACGCCTTCAGCCCTTTTGTTTACTCACTCTTTTCATTTAATTTATTTCTTTTAGAGAAATACTAGTTTGTTGTTCCACTTACTGATGCATTCATTGGTTGCTTCCTTTATGTGCCCTGACGGGGATCAAACCCGCAGCCTTGGCGAATCCGGGTGTCCCCCTAAGAGCCAGCTGCCCCCCTTCTGTTGTGAAGCTGCAGGCGGCCTCGGCCCACGTGGAAGCAGAGTCCCCACAAGGACCTGTCTTGCAGGGCAGGTGGGAGACACACCGTCAGGTGCAAGGGGAACGGAACCCCCCACCCCCCAGGCTCTGAGACAGACGTGCCAGGAGCCGGAGCCAGGGGCCCTCTGCCCTGGGGGGTGGCGCAGCTGCAGGGGTCCCTGCTCCCCACGCTCAGGCCCCTGCACCAGCTGGTGCTTCTGAAGGCTCCCTGTCCGTCCGCCTGCTGGGCCGAGGCCGGTTTGGAGAGGGTGGATGGAGCCGGGAGAGCCTGCTGCCACCGTCAGGCCTCGCACTCTGCGTCCACTCGGACCGCATGGGAGGTCCTGGGGCACACAGGAGGGGCGCCACGGGCAGCGTGTGGATCCTGAGCCGGTGTCCGAGGGCTGGGGCATCTTCCAGGGCAGGAAGTGCCGTAAGGGGCGCCTGCCCGGGCTCGGTCCGGTCTCCTGGGCTGACCTCGCATTTCTTCCCAGGGGCCTCATCCACCTGCTCACCCACATAGCCGAGGCGCTGCACCAGGCCCGGCTGCTGATCATCCTGGTCATCCCTCCGGCTGTCACCCCTGGGTAAGCGCCCCACTCGCTCAGGCTGGGAGATGGAAACGGCTGGTTCCGGGCCGCGTCCCTGAACCCACACCCGGGAAGACGGGTTGAAAGTCCCTCAGTCTGAGGGATGGAGTCTTTCAGACACACTTCCGCTCACCCTCAGGCGAGGCCCTGGCCCTGGGGAGCTCAGGCGGCAGTCGGGGCTCCTTCCAGAACCTGGTGGACGGGGAGGTGGAGGGGTCCAGGCGCTGTGGCTGTCATGTCTGCCCTGCCCAAAGCGCAGGTCAGGGCCAGGGCAGACCCGGTAAAGGGGCAGGGCAGTGGTGGGGAGGCCCACAGAGGCCCGAGGGGACCACGTTAGATGCACCTCGGCCGGCGATGTCCACTGAGGACGCTCGCAGGCCGATAGACTCAGAAATGACCCAGCGAGGCTCACGGGGAGCCTGCAGACTCTGGGGCATCTGGGACAGGCGCCCCTAAAAGCAGGCACTGTTCTCTGGGGAGAGTGTGCCTGGCTGCCTGCCCGCCCGCACTCGGCCCTTAGGCTCCACGGTGCCCACACTTCCAGGGTCCCCATCTGGCCGGTGGGCTGACAGGCTGGATTTCAGACCTGTGTCCACAGCCAGCACCCGTCCCAGAGCAGGGCTGGTGGTGCTCCCCCAGGAGCGAGCCAGCCGGAGCCCGTGCTCCCCCCCCCCCCACATGTGCATTCATGTGTGCGGGACACACACGTGATGGGGCTGGCAGACTCGAGCACCCGAGCGGGCTTGGTTGCAGACACACAGCGCCCATTCCCTGGGTCTCCTGGTTTCTTGGGTGGTTTGGGGCAGCTCACCCACTAGTGCTGTGACTGGAGCCGGGACCCTGCCTGCAGCCCCCTCCCCGGCCCAGGCCATCCACTGGCACGGAGCCTCACAGCTTTCGGAGCCTCACAGCTTTCGGCCGGTGCGGAGAGCAGACTCGCAGTGGCTGTGCTGAGGGGGCAGAGGTGGACACCCCTGGAGGGACAGCTTGGACCCCCTCTGCCCTGGAACCTTCACGCCCAGCTCCTGGCACCTAGGCAGGAAGTGGACGTGTGAGCCGGGGTGACCGGCCCCTCCCCCTGCAGCCACCGCAGGAGGAAGCTCTGTGGGCATGGTGGCCTGGGGTGCTGGAGGGAGGGACCGGGGCCACCGTGGCTGGGGCTTCAGGCACGACCCCTGGTCCCTCCCAGCAGCCAGGTGTGTGCTGACAGGTGTGCGTTCAGGGCGGGCTGACTGTGGGGCCCTGGGAGCCATCTCCTCGTTGTCGCTTACCCTCCTCCGCGGCACTGCTCCCAGCACCTCCACAGCAGCTCTCACTGCACAGCCTGTGCTCTGGGAGGGGCCTGTGTGCAGGGCAGGGCGGGCGCCTTTGTCTGCTGTGCTGTGTCTGGGGCCCTCCCAGCAGCGCTGACCTTGCGCTCTGCTCCCAAGATCACAGCCGCCCCCAGGAGCCGCCGCTGCTCTGGTGGGCGTGGAGGTTTTGCTCTGCTTCACGCTCTCATGGAGATGCGAGTGCGCAGCACAATGCACTGGCTTCACTGGAGCCGGCGCCCTCCTGGGCTGGCCCCGGCATGCCCTCCTGGGCTCTGGCCAGCTCCTGCTCAGCCTCAGGGAGCTCACCTCTAACGGACCTGCTGAGCCCAGCCCCCACGCGCTGGCCCTGCCACCAGTGCCCGCTCAGACAGCCTGGTGGCAGATGTCCACCTTGATGTGGGCTGTTCCCCTGCCCCATCCCCCCATGCCAGCCACACCTGGGTTCCTCATGGCTTCTGGCAGGCAGTCACCCCATGGTCAGAAGACCCTGATGGGGTGCCCCTCTGCACAGAAGCCCATCCCACTCACCTGGGGCTGAGGACAGCCTGCACCAGAGTGTGGTGGCTCGGGACAGCGGGCACAGGCCACCTGTGGGTGTGGGACAGGCATGGAGGGTGGCGTTGGATGCAGAAGGCAGGGGTCCAGGCTGGGAGGCTGAGGAGCCTGCAGGCCAGTGGTCCCCTCTGACCCTTGTGGGGTAGGTGGGCTCATGCTGAGTGGACCAGCAGGGAGGGGCAGTTGATAGCTGGTGGGAATGGCTGGGAATGTGGGGAGCAGATGTGGGCCTCCTAGTAGTGGGCCGGCCTTCGCCTGTCACCATTTAGGGGCAGAGGGTTGGGGGTCTTGGTGGGGGAACAAGGCCCTAGAGGCGACCCCGTGGGCCATGTGGCCCTGACCATGCTGCAGGCCGTCCCCGTAGCCGAGTGCTGAGTTATTTCCAGGAGTGACCTGAGGTCCTGGAGGGGCAAGGAGGGGGCAATGGGCTGCAAACCCCCACCGCCAGCTGCTCTGACTCAGCTCGGGGGCGGGCCGGGGGCCGGCAGGCTGTGCGATGGGCCCTGGGGGCCGTGCTTGTCTCGTGCAGGACCGACCAGTTGGGCATGTTCACAAACAAGGAGTTGGAGCAACTGGGCCCTGTGCTGGACGGCTTCAGCCTCATGACCTACGACTACCCCTCCCCGCAGCAGTGAGTGGATTCTGGGCCCTGTGAGCCCTGCCTGGGTGCACGCGTGCTCACCACCCGCAGGGCTGACTCGGGAAGGCCAGGCCTGGCTCCCCGCTGGCCAGCTTAGGACCACAGCTGCCAGCTGTTCCAGGGCGCAGCGGGCCCAGCCTGTTCTCCAAAGCCCAGGATTGGCCTGGCAGCCTTTTCGCTTTGGGGGCATATGACAGATGACAACAGACAGCCCCCAGGGGCATACTCTTCGGGTGTCCTGCCCCCCATGGGTGCCCAGGTGAAGCAGATAGAGATAGGAGTGTCCAGCAGAAGGCACCAGGGGAGGCTCGCTGACTGCTGCCCCTTCCCACTGTGCGCGGACCCTCGCCGCAGCTTGGGAGGCCTCTGCCTGACACTGAAGCCCACTCCCCCCTCGCCCGGCAGGCCTGGCCCCAATGCTCCGCTGTCCTGGGTGCGAGCCTGTGTCCAGGTCCTGGACCCCAAGTCCAAGTGGCGGAGCAAGATCCTCCTGGGGCTCAACTTCTACGGCATGGACTACTCGGCCGCCAGGGACTCCCGCGAGCCGGTCATCGGGGCCAGGTGAGCTGGGGCTCCGACGCAGGGCAGCCTCCGGTGCGGCCCCGCCCCCTGGCCCAGGGGCCTCTGGGGACTCTTCTTTCCTTCCGTCTCTTCGGGGTTTTATTTCCATCTTCACGTCCCGGGGCTGCTGCCTGCCTTGTCTCATCTGCCCTGATCCACTCGGCCTTTTCCTGTCACCGTTGGCCCAGTGGCTGGTTCTGGGTCTTCTCTCGTTTTCCCTGTCGCGTGTAAGCTCTGCACCTGCGTTGGTTGGCTCTGGGTCTGGTCACCAGGCCTCATCGGGCCTGCGCTCTGGGTGGGGCGTCAGGTGCCCGTTCGTTCCCTGGAAACCACGTGAGCCACTGCTCTTCTCAAGTCCTGGTCCTGTCAGTGGAGAGCGTGTCCAGGGACCGCGGTCTGGGCGAGCTGCTGCAGCCGTTGTCCCTTCACAGGGGTCTCTGTGGTCAGAACCCTCGTTCCTGGACAGAACCTCCTCCTTGGAAGGTCCCCCCTGCCCTCCTGCTCTATTCGCCCCCCACATCCCTGGCCTGCAGGGGTGTTGGCCTTGAGAGACCACCGTCCTAGCTCAGGCCCCTGCACAGACACCGCAGGCGGCACACACCACTCACTGCCCGTCCTGGAGGCTGGAGCCCGAGGCCTCCCTCCTGGGCACGTGGACGCCGTCTCCTCCCCGTGTCCCCGCGTGGTCCCTGTGCATGTCTGTGTCCTGATCCCCTCTTCTCATGAGGACCCCAGTGACCTCACTTAACCCCAAGTCACCCCAGTCACAGTCTGAGGTCCTGGGCTCAGACTCTAACACAGAGACCTGGGCACAGTTCATCTCCAACCCACCAAGGGGGAGGGGTCATTTCCTCACTGGACGTGGGCCCAGCAGCGGTAGCTCGCCCAGTGGAGTTGTTGGAGCCCTAACCCAGCTTGCGGGTCAGATGACAAAGGGCTCCACGCGGCCCCCAGTGGCCACAGCTCCAGCTGTTCTGAGGAGGGGCCTGGGGCTGCAAAAAGGCATTCTGATCTGAAGGTATCTGTGTGTGTGTGTGTGCGCGCGCGCGTGCGCACGTGAAGGGGTGTGCACCTGTTCGCACGCGCACACCGGCTGCTCCCAGCCAGGGGGTGGAAGGCTGTATCCCATCCGGGCGGCAGCCCCTGCCGACCTCCCCTCCCTGACAGAGGCCAGCGGGCCCGGCTTCAGGGGGTCTGAGGGAAGCAGGTGGTGGAGAGGGGGCCCGGGGCCCAGGGTGTGGCTGGCTGCCTCGCCTGTGCTGCACCCCAGCCTCACCTGGCAGGAGCCGATGCTGCCGCCCAGCAGGGCCTCCCCAGGGGCCACATAACTGCGCAGAGCGCCAGCGCTGACAAGCGGCTGCGGCTCGGGCCTCAAGGGCAAGTGGAGGTCAGCGCCCACTTTGGTCCTGCAGGAGGGGGGCTGAGGGGGACGTGGGTGAAGAGAGCAGGCCTGTGACAGGCAGGCAGGTCAGCTGGAGGCTTTCAGATCAGGCCAGGGTCACGTCTGCCTTGAGGGAGAGCTGTGGTTTGGGCGGTGCCACAGCGCCTTCCCTGGGGTCTGCGTCTGTGACCAGAATGAGGGTCGGCGTGGATTGAGTGCAGGGCTGTGGGGGGGTCAGGAGGGACGTCCCCTCCCTCCAGGGGCACCTGGAAGGCCGTTGTGCCCCCCACAGGACCATCCCAAGCTAAGGGCAGCCTGTGGTCAGGGACGTTGTTGATTGACAGTGATTCGCTGCACAGAGGAAGGGCGCACAGTGTGGGGTGATAGGCGTGGCCACCAGCCCCAGTGAGCTGCCCGCCAGGTGGCATGAGGCCCCCGCGAGCCTCTGGCAGGATGCCAGGCCTCCGTGGAATTCTGGGCAGGGCTGGGCCCCCCTGTTCATGCGTCCTGCCCTGGCCCCACACCACCTGCCCCCCCCCCCCCCCTTTGCCTTGGTCCCTTCCTCTCCCGGTGCTGGCGCTCACCGCCCGCCCCCCCCCCCCCCCCCCCCCGGCCTCCCCAGGTACATCCAGACCCTGAAGGAGCACAGGCCCCGGATCGAGTGGGACAGCCAGGCCGCAGAGCACTTCTTCGAGTACAAGAGGTGAGTGTCCAGCATGAGCCCTGGGCTGAGGGGCTGGCCCTGGCCCCTGGCCACAAGCCCACCACTGCCCTGAGGGCTTTCCAAGGGACCTCAGACCTGGGCCCCAGGGGGCGGGGCCAGGAGAAGCGGGAGGCATTCGGTCCCACTGTCCTTTGCAGAAGCCGAGGAGGCAGGCACATCATCTTCTACCCGACTCTGAAGGTTCGTGGGCCGCCTGGCAGGGGTGGTGAGGGGCGTGGCGGACCTTCCCTCTGGGGACAAGGGGCTCGGACCTGGGCCTGTTTTGGGGTGCATGGGCCACCGGGGCTGCGCTGGGGACGAGGCGGCTGACACTTCCCTGTCTGCAGTCCGTGCAGATGCGGCTGGAGCTGGCCAGGGAGCTGGGCGTCGGACTGTCCATCTGGGAGCTGGGCCAGGGCCTGGACTACTTCTACGACCTGCTCTAGGCCCAGCTCTGGGCAGACCTTTCTCAGCAATGGACTCACGGACATGGGAAATACAGACTGTTCTCTGCCTTCCTGGCCATGTCTATTGCAGTCCTTGGGTGGGGCCCCCTCCTCCCAGTGCCGTAAGGAGAGACAGCCCTGGCCAGGGCTCCGGCTGCTCCATGCGGCCAGTGGTTCCAACAGGTCTGGAGGCCTCAGAATGACCCAGCTCCCAGACCCGGACTCCTGGCAGGGGCGGCCCCACCATGTCACCCTGGGCCTCACACTGCCAACAAGCCACCAAGCCCCCCGCACCAAGGGTGTCAGGCCACTGCCGAAACCCACTCGGAGACGCCAGGCGTGGGCCTCACTGGCAGAAGGACCCCGGAGCCCGCTGGTGCCGGCAGCTCTGGTCACTGTGGAATGACAGCGCCCTGGCCACTCCCGGCACCTGCAGGACAGCCGCTCTCCCGGGATCGAACACTGGGGGGCCCTCGGATTAAGGCGCTGGAGGATAGCTGTCCCCTCGTTGGGAGCTGGGCACGGGGCGGGCACTGCAGGTTAGAGGGAGATAGCTTTGCTGTGTGACTGTTCTCACCTCACTTCCGGGCATCTGCTGCTGGTGTGTAAGAAAGTTCGTGTTAACTGTCCAAGATCGCAGCCTGTGTTAGTTTGGGAGGACGTGGGGGCACGCCAGAAACCGGGGGCCGGGCACCCTGCAGTCACTAGGTGGGTTGACCAAGGCAGGACCATGGAGCAGGCAGGAATGGGGGTTGTGGGTGGGGCTTGAGGGGGTCAGATGCCCCACAGCTTGAGGCTCCTGAGAGGCCCATCCCCACTGGACCCAGCCCCAGCCCCTCACTGCCCATCAGCCCAGGTCACAGGACGCCACCGAGGCGCTTGGCTGGTGCTGGGCCTGGCAGCTGCTTGCTCTCCACGGCCCCTTTATTTGCAAAGTCGTACAAAGAAACGCTTCGGGGCCATGTTCCCAGGACAGGACAGGAACCCCTAACAGGCAGCAAGGAACTGAACTTGCCTTGCTGAGGACACCGGAGGAGGGGAGGGGGGGCGCGGACAGAAATGCAGGGGGATGGAGACACTGGACAGGTCAGGGGGACTCCTCGCAGTTCCTGGAGCCTCTGCACCACTTCCTGGAGCTAATCTAGTGGAGGTTTGGGGGCTTGTCCTCAGACACACAAGCCCCCATCTGCTGGCTGGGCAGCTTGCCTGAGCCTGTGTGTGTCGTGGAACCCCACTCCAGGCACCAGCCCCACATGGGTAGGGGGGCCCACAGCCACGGGCTTGCCTAGGCGTGGTGCCCCCGTGGGGAGTCAGGGCAGTGACAAACGGGGGGCTGCTGCCCACGCACTTTATTAGACGCACCGGGAGCCTGCCCTGCCCCACATGGAATGTGATGACGGGGCTCCGCCCGCCCAAGCACCGGGGCCGCAGGAGGCCCTCCCCCCACCCCAGCCCTGTCAGGTCCCGGGAAAGCTGCTCTGGAGAATATGTGGGTGGACACGGAAGGTGCCAGCTGCCCCTCTGGCATGAGGTCGTCTCCCCGGTGGGTGGCATCCTTTGGCAGCGAAGCAGGTGGCAGGCAGGGCAGCCTACGCGCAGTAGGTGTCAGCCTTCACCACCTGGCAGTACATGGTCATAGCGAAGGTCAGGCCCAAGATCTGCGGGGACACGGGGCTGGGCTGAGCGGAGCCAGAGCCATGTCCTGCCTGCGGGCGCCCGGCCCCTCTGAGGATGGCCCCCCACCCTTGGCAATTCAGGTCCATCACAACCACCCCCTCAGCCCTGCAGGCATAGTGGGCACCTCGGGGTTCCTGGGACTCAGCCCAGGCCCGGCTCTCCCTGGCATGGCCAGCCTGGGCTCTGCAGGCGGCCTCAGGGCCAGCGCCCACCTGCCGGGCCCCAGCACCCTGCCCCTTGCGCATTCATCCAACTGTGATCGTCACTTCTGCATGTTCATCTGCTCTGGCTTCACCCCAGGAACGGTGGCTGCCCTGATGACCACGGTTACTGACACGGCTTAGCCCCCAGGATGCAGACACTCGGGATTCCATGGGGCCAGAGGTAGGGGCGCAGGGCCCCAGCTGGACCTGCCGTCAGGGCCTGGGCGGCCCACCCTCCCTCTACCCTGGGCAGCCCTGTGAGCACCACCCGCTGGGCAGGGGCTGCAGGAACAGGGCTGGGAGTGCCCAGGGTCCTCACACAGGCGTTCAGGCTGCGCCGCCTCCACTTCGCTCATGGAGGCTCCCTGTCCACCCGCACGGACCCACCTCCTCCTGGGGACGGGCTCCACGGGGGCAGGGCATCTGGGGCGCCCTCCGTACCTGCACCAGCGCCGTGCACAGCCCGAAGACGCCCACGGCCAGCAGGTTCTCCTGGAGCCACATCTTCACCGTCTCGTAGCACGGCTGGAGAAAGGGGGGGTGTCACCGGGCGCATTGCTGCGAGGCTGGCCCTCTACCCCCAGGTCCTGGGGCCAAACCAGCAGACAGACAGGACGGGCGCCGGCTCACCGCCTTCCACCAGGTGCCAGGGGCATGCAGCCCGCAGCTCTCACTGAACTCCAGGCAGCAGGAGTCGGGCACGCGCGTGGCATTGTACACCTCGAACCAGTCCGTGTAGTTGGAGACGCCGCAGCAGCGGAACTGCGGGAGGCACCGGGCAGGATCTCGCTGAGGGGCCCACACCACACATTCTGCCCCACAGGTCCAGCCACGCCCCACCCGCCACGCCTCCTGCCCCACAGGCCGGGCCGCCCCACGCCCTCGTCCACCTGCCCCCTCACATCGGTCTGGATGATGCTCCAGGCGTTGGTGAGCCCCACGTTGCCCGGGGTGCCATACAAGTGCAGGCCCTTCTTCAGATCGTGCTGCGCATACCTGTCGATCTGCAGGGGCAGTGCGGTCAGCGGGGCCTCCCTGTGCAGACCCACAGCGCCTGCCCTCGGCCGCCTCCCTGGAGTCTCCTCCCCCCAGAAGTCCCCGCAGCGCACAGGCCTTCGTTCTGCCGTCTGCCGGCCCCTGGGTGCTGAGCACTGGAGTAGAGTCAGACACAGCAGCCCGAGCTCAGCTGGACGTACAGACAGACAGGTACACAGACTCCGAGCCGGGTGTGCCCACCGGTCAGCACACACAACCATGCCATCGGCTGAGGGGCCTTGAGGCTCCAACACCCCCGAGCAAGGAGCAAACCAGGCTCCGTCCCTAAGACCCTCCAGGAAAGGAGGGCGTCTCTGGTGCCAGGAAAAAGGAAGTGGTCCCCAAAGAGCGCGGGGCCACGCCTGGGCGGCGGGAGCCAGCTGAGCGCCCACACACAGGCGGGCAGATGAGCAGGAAGTCACAGTCCCGGGTCACCACCCCGGGAACAAACACGTGTGAGTGAGCCCGGACTGACATAAACAGACAACCAAGGGAACAACTGGGAGATCAACTACCCACAGTGAGCTGGCGGCACACTAGCCTGCGGCCCCTCGCTGACGGAGCCCCCAGAAGCCGGTGGCCGAGGGGCTGACCTTGTCGGTGTAGGCGAAGAAGAGGACGGTGACGGTGACCTCCAGCAGGAACACCAGCAGCAGCAACACGAAGAACTGAGGGGGTGGGGGGACACAGGCTCAGCACCCCAGCCCTCCGGCCCAGCCACCCAGGCCCTGGAGCCGGCACTGTCCTAGGCGGCCACGCCCTCCGAGTTATCTGCAGCCATGGTCATGGTCATCCCGCCTCTAAGTCCACCTCCAAGGCCACGGCCAGCCCTGGAGCATCTCAACAAAGCGCCCCAGGGCAGAGGTGGGGGAGGGGCAGGAGCTGGGGGGGGTCTCGGGAAACAGGCCTGTCACGCGTGTGTGACGGTGGGCACGTGTCCTGACTCAGGAGGCCCCTGTCTCAGAGCAGCCCACAGCCCTGGAGGTGGAGTGGGAGCCTGTGCCCACCCCCGCCCCACGCCCGCACAGGCCCCGCCCCGCGCCCACACAGGCCCCGCCCCATGCCCACACAGGCCCCGTCCGGCACTCACGGTGAGCAGGAGGCACTTGTTCTCCTTGATGGCCCCAATGCAGCCCACGAAGCCGATGGCCATGATGAAGGTGCCGGTGACAATGAGCAGGTTGGCGGCCGACAGGGACGGGAAGGAGGAGGACAGGGTGGCGAAGTTCCCCTGCGTGGCGGCCAGCCAGATGCCCACCCCCAGGATGCCGCATCCTCCCAGCTGGGGCAGGGGAGAGGATGGTGAGGCAGCAGCCAGGGGCGTCCCGGCAAGCCCGCGTGCACCTCGAGGGCACCCTCCCGGTCTTGTCCCGACACCCCGATCCACGGCCACCGTGACGGACAGCAGGGCCCCACCCCGAGGGCTTGGTCACACGGTGGTTGGTGGGAGGCGCTGGTCTGCGGACACTCGCTATCATGAATGGGGCACGTGTTGAGGCAGCCTGGGCAGGGGGCCCCAGAGCACCCCCCAACCCACCCTCCAAGAAGCATCCCCCCCGCCCCCAGCACACAGCCTGCACCTCACCCATCCACACCGGGTCCAACCCAGGGAGCCCCACCTTAGAGGCCCCAGCAGAACCCTAGGAGCTCGCTCTTCCTAAAACCCGGCTTCCTCCTGGTGGGTGGCCCAAAGACTCCAAACACCAGACCCCAGGTGGGCCGCCCAAAGCACCCACAGGTCCCCCAAGGGTGCAGGCAGGCTTGGGCAGAGCCTGCTCCCGCCTCGCTGCCTCCCCTCAACCACAACAGCTCTTACCGGATTTCATAATTGCTCATTATTACAAAAATCAATTAAAATCAGAGGAAGAAGGGGGAAAGGCGAGGCGGTGATGAACCAGAGAGGGCTCTCGGCCTCGCCTGGTGGCGGGGCGCCCAGGGCTGGCCGAGGGGGCTGTGGCTCCGGCTCCCTCCCTCAGACATTGAGGCCTTGGGCTCTGGGTCGGCTCAGGATGAAACGGAGGATGTGTTCCAGGGTACAGGCAGCCCCACAAACGCTGGCCTGCACTTGGGGACCGACGGCTGAGGGCTCTGGGGAAGGCCAGGCAGCCCTGGGGGCCCTGCCCCACTCTAGGACTGGACAGTCGTGGGACCCTGCACCCCCACCAGGGCCCAGGAGCTCCCTGCCCGTCTGGCCTCGGCCCCCCTGGGCGCGGCCGCAGGACAGCCCCGAGCACAACTACACCTCAGAGTGCTCACCCTGCCCACCCGGGACAGCTGGGCCACCGACTCCAGCG
Source organism: Myotis yumanensis (assembly GCF_028538775.1). Classification (NCBI taxonomy): domain Eukaryota; kingdom Metazoa; phylum Chordata; class Mammalia; order Chiroptera; family Vespertilionidae; genus Myotis; species Myotis yumanensis. The sequence continues at coordinate 1,559,508 of NW_027223761.1, read as the reverse complement.
ACAGTGTTACTTGCCCAAGCCACCAAGAGCCCGCATCACCCACAAAAGCTTCCCGAGCTCAACAGCCAGCCTCGTACCCATTTCCCAGGCAAGTGAACCGAGGCTGGGAGATGAGCACCCACCCACTCCCTAGGCCTGGGCCTCAACCCTGACAAGGACCCCACAGCTCAGGCAGGCCCTGTGGGCTCAGCCCCTCCCCCACAGTCAGCCTGGCTGCAGGGCAGGGCGTGGGGGTGGCAGCTGCCGCTCGCTCGTCTCCATCGTCTCCATCGCTGTCTCCATCGCTCACTTGGGAGCACATGGTGCATTAAGCCTGCCGGCTGGCAGGAGACCACAGTCACCGGGGGGGCGGGGTGAGCTCAGCCCAGGCCTCCTAGGGCAGTGACAGCGAACCTATGACACGCATGTCAGAGGTGACACGCGAACTCATTTTTTGGTTGATTTTTCTTTGTTAAATGGCATTTAAATATATAAAATAAATATCAAAAATATAAATCTTTGTTTTACTATGGTTGCAAATATCAAAAAATTTCTATATGTGACACGGCACCAGAGTTAAGTTAGGGTTTTTCAAAATGCTGACACGCCGAGCTCAAAAGGTCCGCCATCACTGGCCTATGGCGTCTGGGGTCCCTCTGGGCAGCGCCCGGCTGCGCCCCTCCCAGAGCAGGTGGGGGCTGCAGCGGCGACAGGAGAACCCACCAGGGGCAGGAAGTGCCAGGGCCCCGAGCTTCTAGGTTCCGGGCTGGGGGACCCTGGTGCAGAGGCTGATCGGCCCCAGCACTGACCCACCGGCCTTGGGGGTTCCCAGAAGGGCCACCCTGTGTGACAAGCGCCTCTGCCACGGCTGGGATTAGAACCTGCGAGGCTCCAGCACAGCGTCCCGCTCGGCGTGTCCCCTGATGAAAGGGGGCTGTGACCCGGCTACAGGGGCCGGGGTGGGGGGCCCCTCTCACTGGACACATCACCTGGTGTCTGCCCCCCACACACTCAGCAGCTGGTTCCTCAGACTCCGCACACACACAGCTCCCCTGGACCATCCTCACCGCAGAGCCAGGCGCGGGCACAGCCCAGGGGGCAGGTGTGCTGACTGTAGGGAGGTGTGGGTGCCCCACGTGTAGGTGGGCTAGAGGCAGGCCCCCCCACGCCACCAGGGATGGCGCTGTCCATGGTGCTGACTGCAGGCGAGGCCACGGAGAGGGAGCAGGACTGGGCCACCAGCGCCCCTGGGCACCCTGAGCCTGTCTTCGGGAGACGCCACTCGAGGCCTCGTGGGGCACAGGGGAGGCAGGGGTGAGCACTGACTCATTTCATTCTCCCACCTGCCTGCCTGGCTGTGCCCCAACTTGTCCCCATGCCCTTCGGGACATCAAGCACCCGTTCCCATGGCCTCTGAGTCTGTGGGATCTCCAAGGACCCCGGTGGGGGGAGGGGGCTGGGGCTGGGGCCACCCACTGGGGCACTGTGTGCAGGAATAACGCCACGCAGACCCACACTGGGGCAGGGGAGGGACCTGGGCAGGGAGGGGCCACCACTCTGGGGAGGAAATCGTAAGCCAGGCCTCTGGACGGAGGACAGTGACTCGCTGGACTCACTGGCCCCTGGCCCCTCACCAGTTCACAGCTCTGGGTATCAGAGGGTCACAATTCGGGGCTGGGCCTCAGGCTGAGCCACAGTGGGTGAGGCGACCTGACAGGGTGGGCAGGTCCCTGACAGAGGGGAGGTGCTGAGCTGCTATTTAAAAGCCAAACTGCTGGCCCTGACTGGTTTGGCTCAGTGGATAGAGCATCGGCCTGCGGACTGAAGGGTCCCAGGTTCGATTCCGGTCAAGGGCATGTACCTTGGTTGGGGGCACATCCCCAGTAGGGAGTGTGCAGGAGGCAGCTGATCGATGATTCTCTGTCATCGATGTTTCTAACTCTCTATCCCACTCCCTTCCTCTCTGTAAAAAAAATCAATAAAATATATTTTTAAAAAAATAAAAAATAAATAAAAGCCAATCTGCTGCTCTCTGCCTTCAAGGGTGGTGGCTGGCTCCTGCCAGCAGGAAGAACAAGACCTGTTTGGTGGGGAAGCTGCCGGGGACAAGGAAAGGGAAGGCAGGAAGGGGCCGTCCAGGGGCCGGGGGCCCAAGGGGGGTGGGGGGGCCCACTGCCAGCCCTGGTGGACATTTCTTTAAGTAACACTCCACAAACGTCCTGGCCTCCAGCCTGAGATGGAGGAGAGACCCAGACACACGCCATCCACACCTGGGACACAGACACACGGCCCACGTCGTCACAGACGCCTCTCGCCGCTACAGTGTCACTTGCAACGATGCACACACCCTCACAGCTCACAGTCATGCCGCCCTGTGCCCCGGGACCCCCACAGGCGCCCAGGCCCCTCCACATTCAAGCACATTTACACAGAACAGCCACCCAAAACGCTCCCAGACACGCGCAGTAACACTGCATGCCTGTGCTTAATAAAATTACCTGTAATTTTGAAATGTTTCTGCGTTTGCAGCTTTTAAAACATTTTGGCAGGAAAATTACAGCCTCCAAGTGCAGGAGAAAAATGGGCCCCATTACATCCAGACACAGAACATCACCGGCAGGAGGATAAACCGGGCTGGCTCCCCGAGACCAGCGCTCCCGGCCCTCCCAGGGCAGGCTGGCCAGACGGCAAAGCTGGGGACCCAGGACGCCACCCCAAGCTTACCAGTGTCCACCTGCACCTCCCCAGCCGCTCGCTCACTACCTGGGGCTCGGCTGGACCCACTCCCCAGCCAGACAGAAACCCAGCTGGGCCAGAAGCAGACCCTGACCCACGACAGCCTGGGAGGGGAGGGTCCGCCGTCAGGGTCCCCACCCAGCCTTGCCCCCCTGAGCCGTCCCTGCCTCTCACGCCCCGAGCACGCGCCCTGCCCTCACCTGTCCCTGGCTGCCAGCCTCCTTCCTGCTGTGGCTTTCCTGGTCTGCATCTTTTCCAGGTGGCCTCGGGCACAGCTGGTGATGCCATCACCTCCAGGCCCGTGGCAGGGTGGGTGCCAGCAGGCCCTCTGCCTACAACCCTATGGCCACACGGCTCAGGGTGGCAGATGGCCGGGCAGCAGGCCATGTCCTTGGAATGGGGTGGAGGCCTGGGTGCCCACAGGGGCCAAGCCTGTGCCCAGAAGCCCCTCACCTGGCAGCCGGCACAGCCTCGGTATGGGGCTGGGCACGGTGGAGGGCACCATCTACATGCAGTTCAGGAATGGCAACCGCTGCCCAGCAGCAGCCAATCGGGTCTGCAGCTGCCCGAGGTGGGTCAGGGGTTCCCCACCTCGGCCGTTACCGGGTGACGGGGCCTGCCAGCCCTGAGCTGCTGGGGAAGCTCCTGCGGGATTCGCAGGCTACGGCCCCGCCTCGGGACCCTCAGCGCTCTGCGCAAGGCGTGCAGGAGGGACCCTCTTCTCCATGCAGGCAGGTGTCCCGGCGACTGAGGAGGGCAGACGAGGGGAGAAGCAGGGACCTGGCCATGCCCCACACCCACTGCCCCCCCCCCCCCCCCCCCCCCCCGTCAATCCACAACCCACATGCCCACCCTGGCGACACCTATGGCTGCCAGCTCTGGTCCCCATCTCAGCCATCAGTGCTACCCAGGCCGGTGCCCCCTGCAGCTGTCAGCGTCCCCACCTCTTCCCACGCCTGCTCGGAGCTCCACCTACACCACCTCTCTGCGGGCTCTGGGCCTGGCCCCCCTCTTCCAGGGGCCCCTGGCAGAGAACAAACTCTTAGGGTGACCCTCCGAAAAGCAGGCATCTTGGGCAAGAGCAGCCTTGGGTCACACCCCACATTTGACCCCAGGCTAGCTGCCCTCCCAGTGACCCCTAATGCCCCCCAACATGGGAGGGAGAAAAGCCAGGGCCCAGGGTGGAAGGGAGGTGCAGAAAGGTAGACCTGGGTTTCTAGGCATCTGTCCTCAGCTGGACCATATGCAAATGAGCATGCAAATGCAGCCTCCTTCCGGTCCACAGCCCTGGCGCGCGAGAGCCACGCCCCTCACTCCCAGGTGTGGAAGGAGGGTTGCCCAGGAATTAATGAAGGAACCGGAGTGACCTTGGCATCCTCTCTCCAGCAGCCTCCCCCGCCCGGCCTGTGGGGTCCGAGGCCTGGCCAGGCTGGCTCCGACCTGGGCAGGTGTGACACCTGCCTCCCCCACAGCCACACCTTCCCTGCAGGGTGGGCCTGGGAGGCAACTCTGTCCCCTCCTGGGGGAAGGGCCACCTGACGACACAAGCACCTCCCGTCTCCGCAAAGTTATGGAAGCCGCCCCAGCCTGTTGGAGGAAAAGGCAGCAGGCGAGGCGCCCCGCAGACACTCACGGTGGCCCTCCATGCCCACAGCCCACTCAGTGTCCCCCCGGCCAGAGCACCCACAGTGCACACCCCCTCTCCCTTCCCACGACTCCTCCAGAGACTGGGGGTACTTCACCCTACAGCCCCTCATAAGCCAGGGTCCCTGGGACCTGGTAGGTGGGTCCACTCGATGGGGTGGGGGCGGGGGCGGTGATAAAGAAAGAACTCAGGCTGCGGGGATGGAGGGAAGCAGAGTGGAGCACCAGCCCAGCACACAGACCAGGACAGACCCCTGGCAGGTGCCGCTCAGCGCCCCGGGCAGCCCGACCGGGCACGCACGTGTGCGGGACACATCCACCTCGGGAGGAGGACACGGCACTGCTGCCCAGGCTAGAGCCCGGCTGGACTCCCCTCCCCCCACGGGCACCCGCCCCACTGGCCGGTCCAGCCCTGGCCCCCAGCCAGAGCAGCGACCCGAGGACCCCGCCTCTGCGACCCGCACGTCCCGCCCTGTTCCAGCAGGAGCCGCGGCTCTCGGTTCTCCCTGGTCCCTCCAAGAGCGAAGGCGACCCCGGTCCTCGGTCCCGGTCCCCCCGGCCGCGGCCGCTCACCCAGAAGAGCAGGTTGAAGGCGAACATGAGGTACTTGACGCCCTGGAGGCAGCCGCGCGCCATGCCGCAGCGCTGGAGCTCTAGGAGGAAGATGAAGGACAGGTCCAGGTAGAAGACCACGTACTTGGTGCCCTTGGGCGCCGTGCAGCGCGCCTGGGCCGCCGTGGGGCCGCGGCTGCCGTGCAGCCCGAAGGGGCCGCCGCCGTCCCCGCCGTCCGCGCGCCCGTAGAGGCTGCTGTAGCGCCGGAAGGGGCCGCCGCGCGCGAAGCCCGGCTCCTTGCCCTCCGGCGACGGGCTGCGCCGGTACGTGGACTCGTCGGTGCTGGAGCGGCGCATCGTGCCGGGGCCGCCGGCAGGCTCAGCGCCCCGCGCCCGCCGCCGCCGCGCGCCGCATCCCGCCGGCCGCCCGCCCGCTCCCGCCCGCGCGCCCCCGGCCCCGCTCCCCTGCACCCCTCCCGGCCCCCCGCGGTAGCAGCCGCGAGAGCGCCCCGCTCAGACCCGGCGGGTCCGGACACCTGCCCGGCCCGCCAGCCGCATCCCCGAAGCCCCGCCCCGCGCCCCCAGCCAATCTGTGCCCCGCGCCCCAGCCCCGAAGCCCCGCCCCGCGCCCCCCCCGCCAATCTGCGCCCCGCGCCCCAGCCCCGAAGCCCCGCCCCGCAGCCCCGCCCCGCGCCCCCCCCCCCCCCGCCAATCTGCGCCCCGCGCCCCAGCCCCGAAGCCCCGCCCCGCGCCGACCCTCCCCTCCTGGCCCTGCCGCCGGGCAAATCCGACCGCTCGGCCCTGCGCCGGCCAATCCCAGCCTCAGGCGACGCCCCCGCCCCGCCCCAGCTCCCCAGGGAGGAGGTGCTGGCGGAGGGCTGGGCACAGAGCGGGGGGGCTCGTCCCCGCAGCGCTCAGCCCCAGGAAGGGCGCCGGCCTTTCACAGGAGCAGCTCTATGCAAACCCAAGTGGTCCCATGCTGTCCGGTGGGACACTTCTTGGGGTTCCCACTCTCGAGCAGCCTCCTCTACCCACCCCCCCACCCCCCACCCCCGGGCTGGGCGAGGGCCGTGCTGGGACCCCAAAGCTCCTGCAGCTCACAGCTTGAGTGGGGAGGGCTGGGGAGGCAGGGGTCGGCCTGGGGGACCCAACCTAGGGGACCCAACGGGGGGACAGTGCTTGGGGGGGCTGGGGGGAGGCAGAGCTTTGATTTAAAAGCCAAGCCCCTGAGAGGAGTCAGGGTGAGAGAGGGCAAGCGGGGAGGGTGTCCTGGGTGCGGGGAGGGCAAGGTGGGTCTCTGCAAGGCAGGTCTGGGAAGTTTCAGGCTGAAAGAGAGGGCCGAAGCCCTGACTGTGTTGCTCAATGGTTAGAGTGTCAGCCCATGGTCACCGTTCAATTCCCAGTCGGGGCATGTACCTCGGTTGCAGGTCCAATCCCCCGCCAGGTTGGGGCACATGTGGGAGGCAACCAGTCAATGTGTCCCACATCCATGTTTCTCTCTCTCCACGCCCTCTCCCTTTCACTCTCTCTAAAAATCAGTGGAAAACTATCCTCCAGTGAGGATTAACAAATAAAATGAAAAATAAATAAAAAGCGCCCGGCTCACCTGGCTCAGTGGTTGAGCACTGACCTATGAACCAGAAGATCACCGATCCCATTCCCGGTCAAGGGCACAGGCCGGGGTTTCGGGCTCTATCCCCAGTGTGGGGCGTGCAGGAGACAGCCGATCCATGATTCTCTCTCATCATTGATGTTTCCATCTCTCTCTCCCCCTCCCTTCCTCTCTGAGATCAATAAAAAGAAAGAGAGAGAGGGGGGCCTGAGCCCCGGACTCAGGGTGATGACTGGGGACCCAATGGCAGGCCCATGGATGTGGGGCAGCCCCCTCCAGGCCCAGAGACCACCCCCTCACCCCCGCAGCACCCTGCTCCTCCCCCTCCCAGGTCTGCCTCTGAGGCAGGGAGCCAGCTAGCCACACGGAGCCCTCACTGGTTTGAAGCTCCACTACCTCCTTTGTGAAACTCGTGGTAATTTTTGAACCAAGGGCCCCAACTTTCCTTTGCACCAGCCCAGGCTGCAAATCCGAGCCCGGGATCGTCCCCACACACTCGGACTGGACCCGAGCCAGGGTCCCAGACACCCAGGGACTTGCACCCCCAGAACATGCACCTACGCCCCTTGTACTGAAGATGCTGGGCCAGAGGTGGGTGGGATTGGGGGCCCGGCTCCCAGGGCAGGGCCTCCGAGGACCAGGGTTGGGCGGTACAGTGATGGGCGGGGCTCCCACGGGCTCCCCTCCACGCCTTCATCATGCTGGGACTCAGGCGGGGGGAGAGAGCGGTGGGGGGTCGGCTTGGGTCTCCACATTGGGCCCAGCACCCCGATGCCCTCAGTTCCATCTCCCTCAGCCAGTACTGTCCCAGCACCCCCACTCCCACCTACCAAACCCTGTGCCCATCACCCCAGGTGAACAGGTGAGTCTGAGATGAAACTGCAAGACCCAGCCCAGCACCAGGGTCCGTTGGGGTGTGGACACAGGTGGGGGGCTTCCCCGGTGATCCTGTCCCCAAAGCCCAGCCCCTCCCCCACCGCAGCCCCTTCCTGCAGCAGGGGGGGCCCCAGCAGAGCACACTGGGGAGGCAGCATTGGCTGGCAGGGCCCCAGGTGAAGCCAGGAGGCAGCCAGACCTGTCCCCACTGCCCGGCCAGCCCAGCGGTGACGTACCTGGGCTTGCCACGGGAAGTCAGGCGGTGTGCGGTGGCCCTGGGGCCGGGCGGGGCGGGCGCGCGGTCAGCAGGCCCAAGGCAGGCGGGCGGGAGCTCTGCGGGAAGACGGGCAGGATGAGGCCGCACCCGTGCGAGTCACTGGGTGTCAGGGTCCAATCCCCCACCGGGTTGGGGCACATGTGGGAGGCAACCAGTCAATGTGTCCCACATCCATGTTTCTCTCTCTCCACCCCCCTCCCTTTCATTCTCTCTAAAAATCAGTGGAAAACTACCCTCCAGTGAGGACTAACAAATCAAGTGACAATCAATACAAAGCGGCCGGCCCACCTGGCTCAGTGGTTGAGCATCGACCTATGAACCAGAAGATCACCGATCCCATTCCCGGTCAAGGGCACAGGCCCAGGTTGCGGGCTCCATCCCCAGAGACCAGGCAGCCCCCAGGAATGCGGAGCAGCCCTCCCCTGGGACGGCAGCGGGGAGCAGCTGGGGGCGGGGCATGGGGGCAACACTGACCAGCGGCCCCAAACAGGGGAGCTGCGTCCCCAACCTCTGGTCACTGGGCCTCTGAACGCCCAGGCAGGGAGGCAGGTTGGCACACGCAGCGACAGGCATGCGCGTGCAGGGACCCGCCGGCAGAGCGCACGTGTGCTCAGATGCCTGGACTCACACAGACTTGGCTGCCAGCCAGCCATGTGTCCCCACCGAGGTCCTAGAACCCTGAGACCAGGCTGTGTCCCCCTCCCCCAGGTCCCCTGCACCCCACCCCTCCTGGGCTGCTACCTCCTGCTCCCCCCAGGGCCATGGCGATGACTGCCCAGGCCCTGCCGCTGCCCTCGGCACTTCCAGGGGCCTGTCCTCCCCACCAGCCAGGAGTGCGGGGAGAGGGCACCCCAGCCACGCCTCCACCCTCCCCTCGGACCAGGGGCCGGTCAGCCGGGGGCTGGGGCAGGAGGTCTTCCCAGCAGCCCAAGGGCACAGGGACGGGAAGGCTGGAAAGCCCCCTGGCAGGTGCCCGCTGGTCCGGTCACATCTGGGGTGGACAGACCTCTGCGAGGGTCAGCCCCGACTCCTTCCTGCGAGCAACCTGAGGCCCAACCCCAACCTCAGGGGGAGGAACAGCACCCACCAGAGGGGAGAGGACCTGGACACCCATCCGCACCGCCCCCCCCAACGCTGTGCCTGGGGCTGACCTGCCTGTGGAGGGGTTGCAGGCCCAGGAAAGCATCAAGGCAACGGCCCCGCCCTCCCCACTGTCTTTGACCAAAGCCCACAGCACGTCCAGAAGCTGACACCACGTGCCACACCTCCCACCAGCACAGGCCCCAGCTGGGCCTGCGTGTCCCCCGCCCCAGACCTGGGCAGGCCCTAAAGGGTGGCCCCTCCGGCACCCTCATGGCCCCACCACCCTCCTAGACCCATATCTCGGAACGGAGGCCAACACCAGGATGGAGGACCCCCCAGCCCCCACCCTGGGCAGCCCCTGAACCCCCTGTGAGTGACCCCCACCCTCCCAGCCCAGACACAACCCTGCCATCAGGCATGGGTGCAGCTCCCTCCCTCCCCCAGGCCCCGCCTCCTCCTCCAGGAAGCCTCCCTGCCCCACTCCCAACTCCGGGCCTCCTTGGAGTGCAGGGCCAACAGGTCTGTCCCCAGAGCAGCACACACAGCAGGCAACAGGCACAGGCGGAGTGAGCGCCCTGCCAGCTTGGGCTGGGCCTCACCGTGGGGGGCAGGTAGGGCCCGGGCAGTGTGAGCTACTCAGAGGCCATGGGCACCTACCTGGCTATACCAAGGCTCACTCACAAGGGACCTATCCAGGAAACAGCGCGCCCACCTCGGACTTGGAGGCCGGGGCGGAGGGACAGTCAGGCGATTGGCTGCGCGGCCCCCCTGAGCCCAGCAGTGGCGGGGCGGCCGCGCACAGCCCGGCCAGGGCAGCTCAGCTCGGGGTGGAGGCAGCGGCAGCTCTGAGGCGGCTTTGAGGAGCTGGGAGGCCCGGCCAACACAAACAGGCCTGCGGTGTCCCCTTCCTGCTGCTGCTTCAGCCCGAGGGCCCAGCGCCCACCCAGCCCCCAACTGGGGGAGGGGCCCGCAGACACCAGGCTGGCACCCCCTCTGCATGCAGGCCCCAGGCCCCCGGGCTCAGGGGCTGGGAGACACCTGCTCCAAGGAGGGGTCCCCGCTGGAAGGGGCCACCAAGGGCCTCTGTTCTCCTCCAGGGCCCACCCAGGCCAACCCGAGCTCAGGGCCTGCCCACGGCTCCTCCTCCTCCCCCTCAGGTATTCCTCAGCTGGAGGCCACCTGGCGCTAGAGGTGGAGGGGGACACAATGAGGACCCTGGAGGGAAGGTGTCTGCCCACCTACCAAGGCCCTGGGAGCACCCGGCGTCAGATGCCCAGTGTATGCCCACCCCACCTCAATGAAGGCCTGTGCCACCGGGACCCCTATGGGCGGTCCCCTCCGGGAGCCCACATCAGGCCCAGGCAGCCGGGCTGGGCTGGCAGTGCCGTTCTCAAGTGCCATGAGCCCAGGGGTGCCCAGTAGGTCATTAGGTTATGGCCACTCCGGGCCCCAGCACACCTGCAGCACCGCGTGCCACTCAGGACTCCCCAGCCCCAGGGCCCGGGGTTAGTGTGGGGGCAGCAGGGGGGCGACCGGCTGACTCTGGGGAGGAGTCCGCGCCTGAATGTTCGTGGCCCCGCCCCGACACCCGGCGCATCCAGGCTGGGCACACACTACCCACAGCACGCGGGGCCACTGGCCAAGCCTGGCCCCACGTCTGCACAGCCCGGCTCAGTGTATGCCCACCCCACCTCCAGCCCCACAGCTTCTGGTTCCCCAAGGGGAAACCGAGGCTGTGGCCCAGGGCCAGTGGGCGGGGCCTGTGACCAGGACAACGCTCGAGGCCAAGTCTCAGCAGCTAAAACTTCAATCTTGGATTTCCCCTTCTCCCCTGCCTGCCCTGAAGTGACCCTCTGGCAGGAAGCAGAGCGAGCTCATGAGTTCCAGACCACATGTGAGCACAGCCCCCCCTCACGCCCCCCACTAACTGGGACAGGACACCCGTTCCTGGAACCTGCACCTCACCCTCTGGTCCTCCCCAGAAGCCCGGGCCATGTCTGTGCTGACACTCCACAGAGGGGGTCAGCCAGGGCCCGCACGTCCCCCGGCAGGCGGGGAGAGTCCTCCCCACCCCCACCAGTGCCCGGGCCCCCATGGCTCCCTCCTCAACTTGCTCCCCCAGTACACGCTCACCCGCAAACACACACACACACAGCCACTCAGGGCCAAGGGGAGCGGGGTGGGCAGGGCTGACCTCCGAGGCTCCCCCGGCTCCTGTGGTCCAGCCTGGGCAGAGTTGAGCTGGGAGGACTCAGAACCCCTAGTGCCCCGAGGGGCCTCTGCGCACCCGTGCTGGGGCCCTGCGCATGGGCTGGGACGGGCAGCCACTCTGCTCCCCATGGCCTCTCCTGGGAAATTGGGGAGCTGGAGGGAGGAAGTTTGGGAAGAGGATGCTGCCACCGCCCCCAAATCAACATCCGGCTCTCAGAATTCCAGGAATGTCAACTTGGCTCCGGTGGGGATCAGGGCGGAGACTCGCTCCCCTCACTCCCAGTAAACAAAGGCTCCCTCCGGGGAGCACTGGTGGGCAGGCCTGGCCCCTCCTCCAGGAGGCCTTCTGCCCCCTCCCGCTCCCCAAGGTCCACCCGCGGTCACCCCCTGGCCTCCTGGGCTCCCTCTCACCTCCACCACCTCCGGCAGCCTCTGTGGCTGAGCCTGGTTCTGACCCCAGGCTACCGTGACTCAAGGCCCCGAGCCTGCCCATCTGGCCAGGGACAGGATGTACGTCCAGTCAGTGGGAGGGGGGTTGAGGGGTGTCAGGGAAGGGAAGTTGCTTTGGCTCGTGGCTCTGCACGTGGCAGGGTGGGGGATGGCAAATGCCGTTGGGAAATCGGTCCAGGGTGCAGGCAAAGGTGGAGGCACACACTCCGGGTGCCCAGCAGCTCTGGCCAGCTCGACCCAGGACCCAGAGGACCGTCCATCTCCCTGCCCCCCAACTAAGGTCTGAGAGGACAATTAGCTGACGCTGGGACCCAACAGAGATGCAGATGTCTGTGCCAGGCCAGCGAGCCTGCCCGGAGCCTGCACACACCCTAAGTCACAGGTGCCACTTGCAACACAACCAGCCCCGCAGCCCAAAGCTCACCTCCCGCAGGGAGCCTTCCCTGCACAAAGCCTACCCCCGGCCCCGGCCCCGGCCCCGGGTCTCGGGGCTCACCCCACCCCATTTCCAGACACACAGCCTCTCCTTCCTGTAAACCCTCCGAGGCTCCTGCCCCATCACCTCCGGCTCCACCACCTACCCTGGCCCTCGCCCAACCCTGTCTCCTGGAGCTGCCCTGCAGGTAACCGCCAGGCCTCTGCCCAGGGGCGCCCTTTGCCAGCCTCTGTCCGCGTTCACACACTCCGGTTCGCCCCTAGTGAAACCCGGGTTCTTCAAGGCTCACCTCAAAGGGCGCCTCTTCCTCGACGCCCTCCCCGACCATCCTCTCCGCCCCGCTCCCGTCTCACACGCGAGGTCCGACGCCCTCAGACCGCGGGACCCAGCACAGCCGGTCCCGGGGCGGGTGCAGACCCATCCCGGCCCCTCTCCCGCAGCCCCTTCCCGGGAAGGAGGGAGGAGGGGCGCGGGCCAAGCGATGGACCCGGCGCAGGCGGGGAGGAGCGGCCGACGGAGCGCGCACGGACCGATCGCCCCCCCGCGCCCCCCGCCGACCCCCCGTCGGCTCCTGGTAACTACCTGGCCGGGGCCGGTATCGTGCGGGCGGGCGGGCCAGGCGGCACCCCGAGGAGACCCCCAGAACTCAGCCACAGAGACCCCCAGGCATCGGGCAGGGGCTCCGGGCAGGGGACCCCTTTCGGGGCCGGGCCAGGAGGGGCGGCGGGAAGACCCGCCCGTGGCCGCGCCCAGCCCCTCCGCCCCCGCCGCGGGGTCGCCCCGCCACTTGTTGCTGCCGCTCGGCTCGGGGCTAAGCGCCCGGGCTCGGAGGCCACGCCGGTTCTCTCGGGCCCGGGCCTGGGTCTGGTCCTGGCTCCGGCCTCCGGCCGCATCCCCGCGGGCGGACGCTGTACCTGCGCGCGCCGTCCGCCCGCCGCGCCGCTCTCAGTCGTGCGAACACGAGAAACGCGAACCGCGCCGCCGAGCCCTTGCGGCCGCGCTCGGACGCCGTAGGCCGGGACGTACCAAAGCTACAGGCGGGGGGCGCCCCCCGCTCCGGCCGTGGCTGCGGGCCCTGGGACCACCCCGCGCGCGCGTGAAGGAAGCACGTCGCACCCTCAGTGAAATGGTCTCTGGCTAAACGTGGGAAGTGACGGCCCACGGCGCCGGGGGCCCGTAGGTCAGGAGGGGGCGGGGCCTGTCACCCCCGCGCGTGGATGCGCCCGGGGGGCGGGGACTGAGACCCTGAAGCCGCCCGCAGCCGGAGCGCCGGCAGCCAGAGCGCCGCCGCTGCACCGCTGTCGCCATGATCATCCCCGTGCGCTGCTTCACGTGCGGCAAGATCGTCGGCAACAAGTGGGAGGCCTACCTGGGGCTGCTGCAGGCCGAGTACACCGAGGGGTGAGGCGCCGGGCTGGGCGGGCGAGAGCCTCCTGGGCGGTGGGGGAGTGTCCCCTGCGGGCCGGGGCCGGGGGCCGACGTGGGGCCGTAGTAGGAGTTGGGGCCGGGCCGGGGGGCCTGGGGCGGACGTGGGGCCGAGAGCAGGGATTGGGGCCGGGCCGGGGGCCCTGGGGCGGACGTGGGGCCGAGAGCAGGGATTGGGGCCGGCCCGGGGGGCCTGGGGCGAACGTGGCGCCGGGAGCAGGGATTGGGGCCGGGCCGGGGGGCCTGGGGCGGACGTGGGGCCGAGAGCAGGGATTGGGGCCGGGCCGGGGGGCCTGGGGCGGACGTGGGGCCGAGAGCAGGGATTGGGGCCGGGCCGGGGGGCCTGGGGCGGACGTGGCGCCGGGAGCAGGGATTGGGGCTGGGGCCGAGGAGGTGGGGCAGTGGCCCAGGGCTGCCGGGCAGGCGGCGCACACCGACCCCAGGTGACCTGCGTGGGCTGTCAGCCCCAGAGCCCGGCCCCGCTCTCGGGAGTGTCATCCCCGCTCCCCCTGCAGTTTGGGGGACGGAGGGAGTCGGGCATCAAGCCACTGGCGGTGGAGGCTTCTAGGTGCCCTCTGACCAGTCAGGGCGCGCCTCCTCCCTGTCCACCTGCTCCCTGACCTCTCCGCTGTGGGCCCCCCAGGCCCCGTAAGCCCCCCTGTCTTCTGGGAGTAGGAGAGCTTCCTGAGCTGCCATCGGGAGGCCCCGCAGCACAGTTACCCGTGCCCGCCCGCCTGCCTCTGTTCCCCACTCGCCTCTCCTTTGGCCACTGTGCGGTCGGCCAGGTCCTGGTCACATTCGGGGCCTGGGGTGTGCCAGCCTGCGCAGGCTCAGAGCGGTGTGAGCAGAGCAGGGGAGCCATGGATGGGCAGGTGTTGGCACTAGACCCCGAGGAGGCTGCTGGGGTGCCCAGGACCCCTCACTGCGAGCCGGGCACCCCTTTCCCATCCCCGCGCATTGGTGCCAACGGTGTGAGAGTTTTCCGGAGGCCTCGAGGGTGAATGGTCTGGGTCCCAGGGACACTGGGGGCTCTTATTGGCTCGGGACATGGCCGAGGTGGCTCTCTAGAGAGACCGTCCCCTCCTGCCCGCAGGGACGCCCTGGACGCGCTGGGCCTGAAGCGCTACTGCTGCCGCCGCATGCTGCTGGCCCACGTGGACCTCATCGAGAAGCTGCTCAACTACGCGCCCCTGGAGAAGTGACCGCGCCGCCCGCAGTGGGGACCCCGGCATGTCTGGCCTGAGGCCCTTTCGCTGAGGGGTGGGCAGCCGGAAGCAGTGCTGCCCACAGCCATGTGGACGTTTGTCTCCTGCTCTGGAAGGAACCACCCAATAAAGGTCTTTGCAGAACCATGTGGAGGTCCTCACTGTTCGTCTGGCTTTGTGGGACCCACCGCCGCCCGCGTACCTGTGTTCTGCCTGGTGCCGAGGCCTCGTGGGGGTGAATGTGGGCCCTCACTGCCTGGGAGGGGGGAGAGCCATCCCCATGGCAGCCACTCAGCCTGGGGTGTCTCCCTCAGGAAGGGGGTGCTCTCACAGCCCCACAAAGACTCGGGCACTGGCACCCCACCCCCATGTTCTGGGTGTTTGTCAGGTTGAGAGCAGAGCTCCCTACATCCTCTCTCCCAGGATTTAAAGGATCAGGAATAGAGTGCCTGCTGCGGTCACATCCTGAGGTCCTGCTGCCAAAAGCTTCCAGGCTGCACCCTAGCTCAGTAGCCCCCCCTCCCCGCCCCTTGCCCAAGTTCCTGCAGAGGGGAGGGCAGCACCTGGCCGCCTCAACTAGCCCTGAGACCCCCCCCCCAAGCAGGTCACAGGTGGCTGTCATGAGGCTCTGCTGGCTGTCGGGCTGGCTGGGCTGCCCGAGCCCTGGGCATTAGCCTGGAATCCCGTGGGCCCTGATGCCCTCCGGCCAGCAGAACGCAGAAGCCGACTTCAGAGCCAGGGAGGCAGCCTTCTCCAGCCCCGTTGCCCAGGCATCTGAGAAGGGCTGCCCAGGGGTGGACAGCTGAAGCCTTGGGGGTGGCCACTGGGCAGAGGGGTACACATCCTGCCATACCCCAGGCCTCACAGCTCTCCAGCCCGGGTCACAGCCGCACCACCATCTTCCCAGATGTGTGAGGTTCTGCTGGGCCCGTGCTCAGCTGTCCCTGCCATTGGTCCCCTCGAGTCCTGTCGGACTCAGCTCGCACCGGCTGCCCTGGGCCCCGGATCTGCCCTCCTTGTGGCCGTGGGTGGCGGGTCCGTCCTCCCTGCTGGACGTGAGGGTGCTGAGGACCAGAACCATCAGTACGTAAGCACCTGTGTATCCACACGTTTATTGAGCACCTGCTGTGTGCAGGGCAGGTCTAGTCATACAGCAGTGAGTACATACCCCCAGCCCCTGCCCCGGCGGGGAGACAACAGTGAACATAGTGGCCTTTTTGGTGATGGGAGAGCAGCAGGAAGACAGCGGGGGCTCAGCAGAGGGGTGGCTGGGACCGGGGGTCAGCAGAGGCACAGGACCTGGGGGTGGCACTGCGACCTGGTGGCAAGCACACGGAGCTCCTCACCTGCCGCCGACCCACACCCCCCTGCACCTGCCCCCAGCGTCACCCCTCCCAGGCCTGCCCCCACCACTATGTGGAGTGTGTCCTATGGTCTGGGAGCACCCTAGGGTGGGCTAACCCAGCCCCTCCAACTAAGCACAGGCACCAGGGAGTCCCCTGAGGTGCCATAACCTCCCCTCCAAGGGAAGTGGCCTGTGGGGGGGAGACTTTATGACAGAACCCAGGCCCCCACATAAGCAGAAATGCTGGGTCCCCCCAACTGCAGGAGGGGTCCCTGCCTCAGGATTGGCATGCAGCAAAAGGCACTTGAAGCTTGCTCTGGGGATGGGGGTCCCCAGAGGTCACGGTGATGGCACGTTGGTGGGGGCACGGGCATGAGAACACAACCTCCCTGGCAAAGGGGCAGAGGGGAGGGAGAGGCACCCAGGGGCCCCAGCTCCCCGCCGTCAGTAGTATCCCAGTAGTATCCGCTCAGTAGTCACTCCAGGGGAGCTGTGCGCACGTGCCCAGCGGCCGGCCGTGGGCGGGGTCAGTAGTGCTCCAGCTTCAGGCTCTTGTACAGGCAGCAGGTGAAGATCATGCCGAACACCTGTGGTGTGGAGCCGGCATGAGCGGGTCCCGGCCGCCTGCCACCCGGTGTCCCCGCACCCGCCAGGGCCCGCCCTGCCCCAGGCCCGCACCTGCACACAGGCGATGCCAAGGCCCACGGCCCCGATGATCCTCAGGTGCTCCTGGATGAAGGTCTCCAGCTTGGTGATGCAGCCGCCCTGAGGCAGGTGGGGGTGGGCGCTGAAGGCGGGCAGGTCCCCCACACCCAGCCTCCCTCACCGGGGGCCCAGGCCCCGCCCACCTACCTCCACCTTGTAGATGTTGGAGGCGTGGACCCGCTGACCACAGCGGGCCACCACGGTCTTGCAGCAGCTGTCAGGGACCAGGCGGCCACCGGCCTCCCCAGAGCGGATCCACTCGCTGTCCTGCCAGTCCTGGGAGTTGTTGCTGCCACAGCAGTGGAACTGCAGGGAGAAGGCCGCAGGGCTGAGCGCCCGCCCCATCCACCCCACGGGCTCCCTCGAAGTTCCAGAGAGGCCCCCCGACCCACCCACCAACCTCCTGCTGCAGCTTGTCCACGGCACTGGTCACGCCCTCGTGGCCTGGCTGGTGGTACCGCTTGGTCATGGTGTCCTTCAGGTTCTCCTTGAGCTCCGCGTTCAGCTGGGGGCAAGATGGTGATAACTTCAGCCACTGACTAAGACCCCCGGAGGGGGGCAGGTGTGGAGGACTCGGGGTAGGGGGGGAGGGGCAGGCTCAGGTGCTGGCTGAGGAGGAGGTCAGGTGGGCTGGGAGAGTCCCCCAGGGGAGCCTGGGGCGGGGCCGGGGCAGGGAGGGAGCTCCAGATCCTAGGAGCACCTGCTTTCCCCCACGAGCCCCTGCAGTGTACCCTACCCCCTGCGACCCAGCCCTCACCTCCAGGGCCTGACGGCACAACGGTCAGCTCTGGAGCTCGGGGGCCTGTGTGTGCGTGTGTGTGTCCCTGTATGTGTGTATCCCCGTGTGGCCTGTCCGGGCCCCTCACCTGCTGGTAGTAGACGTAGGCCAGGATGCCAGCAACAGTCTCCAGCAGGAAGATGATCAGGAGCAGGATGAAGTACTGGGCAGGGAAGGGTGCAGTGAGCAGGGGCACAGACACCCCCATCCACGAGTCGCCGCCCTCAGCTCCCAGTGGTCACAGAGTGAGGGCTCCCCTCAGAGCGGGTGTCGTCCCCCACTGGGGGCTCACAGGAGGGCTGGGCAGGTGGGAGGGACAACCCCCCAGCGAACACAGCAGAGGCGATCTGCAGTGTCACACTCGACCCCCCCTCAGTCCCTTCTTCCCCAGACAACCAGGGGGGAGGCCCCCACCCAGGGACCCCCGCCCCCAGTGCCAGCGGCGTCCTGCTGACCGGGCGCAGCAGATTCCGCCGCTCCTTGAAGGTGGCACAGCAGCCCAGGAGACCGGTCACCATGACAACAACGCCAGCCACCACCAGGATGTAGGCTGTGGCCAGGTAGGTGTTCGAGGCCAGCAGGCTGATGTAGTCACTCTTCAGGGCCAGCGTCCAGATGCCCACGGCCATGACGGCCAGACCAGCCAGCTGTGGGCACACCGGTCGGTCCCCACGTGAGCCCAAGACCAGGACTCCTTTCGAGGACCAGCCCAAACCAGCCCCTCCAACTAAGCACGGGCAGAGGGAGGCCCCGAGGTGCCATAACCTCCCCGAAGGGTCAGGGGAGGCAGTGCTGGGCCTCACCCAGAAGCAGCAGTTGAAGGTGAACAGCAGGTACTTGAGGCAGACGGTGCCGCACGTGGCCTTCTTCTCGCTGAACTCGCCCATCCTGGTGCTGGGAGGCAGGGGGTTCAGAGAGCCCTCACCACCGGGACTGCCTGGGAGGACAGCCAGACGCCAGAGGGGACAAAGGGAGGGATGCCGATGCCCAAGCAACCACTGACCCTGGGCAAGAGCCCTGGGAAAGGGCGGGTCAGGGGACCCCATTACAACCAGGGCAGATGCCTGCTGCCCCCAGCCCTAGAGGGCGGGAGGGCCTGGCTTCCCTGACCAGACCCCCGGGCACAGGGGGCACAGAGGACCCCCAACCACGGGCAGCTGACTCACCCCCACTGGCAGCCACCTTGTGGTGAGCTCATGCAGGCCCCGCCCACCCCCCACCCCAGCATTCCCCAGGCCCCATGTCACAGGCTGGCTGGGACCTACCTACAGCTGCCAGAGGGGAGGAGGCCACTCAGAGACAGACTGGCCTACGCTTACTAGCCATGTGGCCTCGGGAATGCCCCTCAGGCTTCTGTTAAAGGCCAGACCTTCCTTCCTTCCTCCAGAAAGAGTGGGCACTGTGGCCCTGGCCGGTGCTCAGTGGTTAGACCGTCAGCCCATGGACCAAAGGGTCTCGGGTTTGATTCCCAGTCAAGGGCACGTACCTCTGTTGTGGGTTCCCCAGCTCAGTTGGGGCATGTGCCGGAGGCAACCAATCGATGTGTTGGTCTCACATCCATGCTTCTCTCTCTCTCCCCCTCCTCATTGGGGAAATGTCCTCGGGGGAGGATTTAAAAAAAGCAAAAAAGAGTGGGCACTGTGGAGGGTCCAGGCAGGCAGAGCAGGCAGCGCCCCCGCCCGCACCCCCCCTCACCCCCGCCCCCAGACCTCGGGTTTCCTCATTACTGGAAAGCAGACAGACAGGCACACAACCCCAGTGGGAAGAGCAGCCACAGGCTGTCCTCAGAGGCACCCCGGCCAGGAACGGCAGCCTGCTCTGCAGGGCGGTGACTACACTGGGGGCGCAGGGAGGGCTGGGGGATAGACGGCGGTGCCTGGGGCCACTTTTCCAGACACAGCAACTCCCACAGCCAGACTCACACCGCCCCACCCAGCACTCACCTGGCTGGCAGGAATGGCGGCCGTAAGACAGGTGGACAGCTCCCCAGAAGGTCCCACTAGAAGGGCAGCGACAGATCAGAGGGCTGACCCAGCTCCGGGCGCTGGCTGCCCCAGGCGCCGGCTTCCAGAGGAGGCACAAGTCACTCCCAGCAGCGGCCAGGGGAGCCGCCAGTATTTTGGTCTGAGCCAGGGAGGGGCAGGGCAGAGGACATTTCTGGACAGTGCGATCCTACCAGGAGCCTCACGCCTCCTCCCAGCACCCCACCCCGGGCCTTGGCGCCAACCTGCCCCTGCTCCCTCCCCCACCAGCAGCAGTGCCGCAGCCTGGGAGAACAGAGGCGTGGACGGAGTGGGGGCCCCGCGCCCGGAGACGTGCCCCCGGGCCTGCTCGGAGGTCCCAGGCCTTGGGGGACGCTGACTGCGGACACAGATCCAGCCCCCGCGGCCGCACACGGCCACCCGTGGGGAGGGGCCCCTCTTTCCGGGAGAGTCTAGCGGATGTGAACCCCCAGGGAAAGGGCGGCCAGAAATAGTTCCTGCGGCCGGGAACAGAGCCGCCCCACCCCAGTCCCTGCAACTCAGCGGGGCCCTCGGAGGCCCGCTCAACCAGGAGGGGGACCCGGGATGGGCTCCAGCCTGGCCCTGGGAGGAATCCCGCGTCACCGCGATGAGGTCACCGCCGCCGCCGCCCGCCCACCCACTTGCACCGGGTGGTGGGCGGGCCTGCGGGTGGAGGAACGGGGACCGGCGACCAGGAACAATGAGTGGGATGCTCAGGTGGGGCCCTTGGCCCGAACGGACCGCCAGGCCGGTCTGAAGACCCGGGAGGCGTCCCGCCCTCGCCCTGCGGCCCCCACCCCCACCCCCGCACAGCCTCCTGGTGCCCGGCTCCCTCCGGAAAGGGCCTCCCGAGGCGGCGGCCGGGCCTCCGAGCCCGCGCCACGCAGGACTTGGGACTCTCGGCCCCTCCCGGCCGGCCCGGCCAGGTGGCGCACTCACCGGACGTGTCCGAGCCGAGTCGGGCGGGGATAGAGGATAAGAGCGCTGAGAATGCACGGCCCGCCGGCGGCCTGCGAGGGCGGTGCACGGGTCGCCTACGGCCCCGCCCCAGCCCACAGGCCCCGCCCATTCCGGCAAACCCCGCCCACGGCCAACAAACCCCGCCCCGGCCCACAGGCCCCGCCCATGGCCAACAAACGCGCTCACAGGCCCCGCCCACTCTTAGCAAGCTCCGCCCCTGTCCACAGGCCCCGCCCATGGCCAACAACCAGGCCTACGGCCCACAGGTCTGAACGCGCGCTCTGCGCGGGCGGGATACCAGCCGGTGCCGGCGCCTGGAGAGGGTCTCTAACCGGGCTGTGGAGGCCGGACGAGCTGCAGCCCGGAGGCCTCCACAGCCTGGCCAGGGCCCAGGCCCTCTGGAGACGGAGACACTGAGCTAGGGGCCGGGGAGGTGGGGGAGGCAGCCCGCCCAGCCAAGGCCTGGACTCTGTCCAAGACCCTGCTGTCCTCCAGGCCCAATTCTTCTTTCTCTCCTCCCAATCCAGGTCCATCCAGAGGCCACAGGGGTCAGCAGGACAGATGCTGGCCTGGCGTTCGGAGGCCTAGGGTCCCTGTGAGAGACACTCCTGTCCGGAGGGCTTGAGAAAGTCCTGCGGCCCTAACCGGTGTGGCTCAGTGGATGGAGCGTCGGCCTGTGGACTGAAGGGTCCCGGGTTCGATTCCAGTCAAGGGCATGTACCTTGGTTGCAGGCACATCCCTGGTGGGGGATGTGCAGAAGGCAGCTGATCGATGTTTCTCTCTCATGGATGTGTCTAACTCTCTATCCCTCTCCCTTCCTCTCTGTAAAAAAAAAAATCAATAAAAATATTTTTTTAAAAAAGCAAGTCCTGTAGACCCACTAGACTGGGAAGCTGAGTGTGTGTGTGGGGGGGGGGGGGGTGTAAGGAGGGAAGACTCCCAACCCAGGTGGGGTTTGAGTCCCCACAGTCAGTTGGGGCAGCTCTCCAGGGACAGTGGGCAGCACTCCCCCACCTGCCCTGGGCTCAGCCGGCAGCTCCCAGCTCCCCTGGCAGGACCTTGGGCATGGGAGGTGGCTCCAGGCCTACCCCAGGAGGCTCCATGCAGGACTGGCCCGACCCCGGGGGGTTACCCGGAGCTGCGTGAGAGTGGCATGGCCAAGAGATGGTCAACTGGGTCTGGATTGGGAGGAAACCCCACCCAGGGCTCCCTGTGAGCCTGTGGGCCCTGGTCACCTTGTTCCTACAGAGAGGCCCATGGGACTTCAAGCTTTTATGGGCTGAGAGGGCTTGGGGTCTGACAAGAGATGCAGGGACGCCTACAGACACAAACAAGGGCCCACAGCCCGGACTCGGAGGGTGGTGGCCTGTGCCACACTTGGACCCGGACGCGAGATGCCTGTGGCCCCCCACACACAGGAGGTCCAGGAGGCCGCAGTGTGGTTGGTCGAGTTTATTTGGAGTGCTGGACAGAGATGGGTTTGATGGGGGGTGGGGACAGGATGAGGACCGGAGGGGGGCACAGGGGAGCCTGACACCCCCTCCCCGTTAGTTCCTTCATGTCCACAGGCAGGCAGGCCAGGCAGCCCACTGGGTAGAGCCCAGGTCCTGGACCTGCAGCCCCAGCCACGATGAGTCACTTTCAAAGGGCAGTTTCTTCAGGGCACGCCCCGTGAGTCACCAGGGCTGGCTGGTCACCGGGCACTGGGAAGGTGGCCTGAGCCACATCTGGAGGGTCGAGCCCAGCTGCTGCAGCAGCAGCAGCAACAGCAGCAGGTGGGCCCCGGCAGGCAGGCCGCGGCCAGAGCCTTCCTGGGGCCACTGCCCAGCTGCTTGGTCTCACAGGCGTCCCTCTCGTCTCGTAGCCGAGTGTTCAGCTCCCTGGGGAAGGGAGTCCAGGGACTCTGAGAGGTCTCAGGAGGCAGAATTTTAGGGCGGGGAGTGTGGGCCCCGGCTCTCCCTCAGACCAGGCAGGGGCTGCAGCGGGAGGGAGAGGGGGCAGGTACAAGGAAGGCCTTCCCGGCAGTAAGCCGGGCAGTGGTCAGGGATGTTTGGGACTGAGCCCCTGCCCTCCAGGGCTGAGCCAGACCGAACCTGAGGAGCGCCAGCTGCCGCACGAGACTGAGCCTCTCCTTCTGCATGTTCCTCGAGACGGCAACCACGTCCCTGCGGGCGGGAGGCGGTGGCCTGGGTGGAGGGAGACGCCTGCGGCGCCCCAAGGCCCCCCTAGGGGACCTGGACCCACGCAGACCCTGGCGGCGAGGCTGAGACTTGGGATGCGGATGGAGGCGGCCCAGACCTGAGCCCCCAGCGCGACCCCCGCTTCCACGCGCCCGTGGGCCCCACCCCCTGCTCGGGACTCGCCCCTGAAGGCCGCCCCCGCCCCTGGCACCGTAGGGTCTGCTCCCGGCGGCCCAGCACTTCGCCCTCCAGCCTGCGGAGCTGCTCCTGCGCCGCCTCCAGCTGCGCCCGCAGCGCCTCGTGGGCCAGCCACAGCTGCGCGTTCTGCGCCTGCGCCTCCAGCTGCTCCGCCGCCCGGGTCTGCAGCTGCTGTTCCAACTGCGGGGTGTGGGGGTTCGAGACTAGAGAGGAACCCCCTCTGCCCCGGGAGGCTGCTGTGCCCCTGACTCCCAGCGACTCCGAGGCTGGGGACGCTGAGGCACAGGGGGCCTCGAGGACACCGGGAGGGCAGGTGGCGGTGGGATGGGGGCAGGGGCCGGGCGCCCGCAGCCTTCCCCGGGGCGTGGGCCGGGGGCCGCTCACCTCCCGCTGCCGCAGGCCCGCGCGCTCCAGCTCCTGCTCGCGGCTCTGCAGCTCCAGCTCCAGGCGGCCTCTCCGCTCCTCCCGGGGGTGGTCCTGGGACGCGCCGGGGGCACCTGAGCCTCCGCGATCCGCGAAGGGGCAGGGGCGGGGGGTGGGACGGGGTCCGGGAAGGCGGGGCCGGGGGGACGCGCGCGCCTGGGATTGGGCTGCGCGGTAGCGGGCGGCGCCGCGGGCCCACCTGGCTCCTCAGGCGCTGGCGCTGCTCTCGGAGCTGCTGCTCGGTCTCCTCGTACAGACACCGCACCTCCCTCTCGTGCTCGCTCTCGCGCCTGGGGGTGGGGGTGGGGGTGGGGGACGGGGTGAGACAGCTGCATGGAGCCTGCCTGCACTGCAGCCCCCAGCCCGCCCCGGCCCCAGCCCTCACCGCCGCAGCGCCTGCTCCAGGCCGGCTCGCTCTCGGGCCGCCTCCTCCAGGCAGGCCGACGCACGCATCAGAACGTCCTCCAAGTATCCCAGCAGCTCGGGTCGCTCGCGCTGCAGCCGGGTCCAGAGCAGCCGCACCGCCCGCTGCCTGGAAGGGCGGGCAGGGGCTGAAGCCGAGGTGGGGGCTCCGCGCCCGCCCCGAGATGACCTCTGCAGCCCCGGGCCGGCCACGCGCGCACTGGCCGCGTCCAGGGCCTCCCTCTCGCGGGTGCCTTCGCCCCTGCCAGGGGTCCGCGTGTGCGCGGCTGGCTTGGCAGCGAGGGGTCATGTGCAGGCGGGGCTGTGCCCAGGTGCTGGAGACCGAGGCCCTGTGACCCGCGCCGCCCCTCCCAGCAGCCCTGACTGCTGCCTCCTAAAATGCAAATTCTGCGGGAAATCACACCCGCCCGCCCGCCCAGGTGGTGGCAGCTGAGAGGGAACCGCAGGGCCAGACCCCGCCTGGGACCATGCCCAGAGCAGGCATGCGGGGACGTGAGCAGGCAGCATGCAGACCAGGGAGCTGGGGCAGGACCAGCACAGACTCACTCGCTCAGGACCCGGGCCACCCCCAGCTGCTCCAGCGCCGAGAGGAACCTCTCCTCCTCTTCCTCCTCCTCCTCCAGGGAGCCCCCCGTGCCTGGCCTCTCGGACCAGCCCGACTCAAAGGTTTCCTCAGAGGCCCCGGAGGGCTGTGTGCCCTGGACTGACTCTGCCCCCACAAACTTCCCTGTGGGCATGGGAAAGAGATTACCGGGCTGTGGGTTACCACCCTGGCCCAGCCGCCACTGCGCGCCCCCCCCTCCCCCCGCCCTACACACACACACACACACACACACACACACACACACACATATCCTGCCCTTTCCATGAGCCCAGTTTCCTGTTTTTCTTCCTTATTCTGGGCTGATTCTTAGCCTGGGAATGGGAGGTGGTGGCCGAACTCAGGCCAGAACGGACAGCTGGCTCCCAGCCCACCTGGCACAGCAGCAAGGTGGGGCGCAGGAGGGACCGCGGCACCCAGGCCTCAGCAGCGGCGGGGGGGGGGGGGGGTTGGGGGGGGCGGGCGGCTTTCTGTGGGGCCTTCCAGCACTGCCTGTGTGTGCAGACACTGGACAGGCACAAGCTGCGTGTAGGACGCAGGCCCCCAGGGGAGGGTCCCTGGGTGGGGGTCAGGGTGGGGTCAGGAAAGGGCTCACCCAGGCCGAGGCAGAACTCCCGGGCAGTGAGGAACCCCGTGCGGGCCTGGTCCAGGCTTTCGAACACGGCCTCGAGCTGCTCGGGCGTGAGGAGCAGGTCGTTCTGCAGGCCCTGGTGCACAGACACAGGCTGAGCGGCCAAGGCCAGCCCCACCGGGCAGCCCCTGGGGACTGGGACTCACCTGCAGGTCCTGCCGGGTGATGAAGCCCTTGGCCTCCTTGTCACACAGCAGGAACAGCTCCTGGGCCTGTGCCAGCATGGCGGCCCAGGGCCCCGCGGAGCCTCCCTCCTGCTCCCCCTCCTCCTCCTGGGCCTCCCCAGGGCTGGCCATGGAAGTGGGGTCTTGGCCGTCGGGTGCTGTAAAGCCAAGGAGTCGAGGGCTGAGCAGAGCTCATAAGAAATGGGGGGTGGGGGCGGGCAGAGAGAGGGTAAAGGCCCAGGATGGCTGAGGGCTAAGCCAGGGCCGTTGGGACCCAGGGTTGGGCAGAGGAAAGTGGGAGAAGGCCTGGCCCAGGTCCAGCGAGGAGGGGCAGCGGGGAGGGTCTGGCTGGCTGGAGGGATATGCCGCGGGCTCGGCTCGGGGTGTGACGGGTGGGGTGATGCAGGCTCTGGCCTGTGAGGACTGTGAGGAGCTAGAGCTGCGGGCCCAGGAGGGAGCCGGGGAGAGGACTGGCTGGGAGAGGGGCCAGCTCGGTGGGAGGCGGGGAGTCCATGGAAGACCTTGTGATGGCAGCGGAGGGCACCCGGCTTGGGTGAGGGAGTGGCCATCGGGGAGGAGCTGAACGGGTCCTGGCGTTGGGGACACGGAGCGGGGCGAGGGGCTGACCAGTAGGAGCACTCGGCCAATCCTGCCAGATGCTCAGCCTGCCCTGGGCCTCAGGCCCTCCCTGCACCAGCTGGCAGGTGGAGGCCCTCCCCGCCCCTCCCTCCCCGCTCCGCCCCGCCCCCCCCGCGCCGGGCTCCCGGGTGCAGGTGAGGGTCCCGGCCTGGACAGGGCGCCTTCCATGGCCCTGGGCAGAAACACCCTGGAGTCTGGGCTTAACAGACTCCTCAGCACGAGGCTCTGCCCCCTCCAGACGCGCCCCCTCCGGGCTCAGAACCTCCGGGTCTCCCCCGCAGGGCGCCTTGCCCTGGATCCCCTAACCAGAGCCACCTGTCTTCCCCCGACGCCCCGTCCGGGTTTTCAGGCACCAACCCCAGGTCTGACGTCCTTCCCCAGCTCAGAGCTGGTGCCCCCCCCCGGTTCCTGGGGGGCTGAGCGGGACGCGATATCAGAAGGCAGGTCTGAGGAGGCGCGACCGGCACCGGGCCGAGCCGCATCCCACCCTGCGCCTGGCCGCCCCGGGCCGCGCGCCCCCGCAGCACCGGCGCCCGCGGCTCCCCGGCCACAGGGCCATCCCAGCGGAAGCTGCGTTTCGGCCGGACGCGGGGAGCGGGAAGGAAGGGCCGCCGGGCCCCGCCCCGTGGGGGCCCCGGAGCCCCTGACCGCCCCGCGCGGGGTCGGCGCGCCCTGCAGGCCCCGGAGGGACCCACGAGGCGCCTACCTGCGCGCTGCGCCGCCGCCGCACCTGCCGCCACCTGGCCGCTCCTCCCGGAAGGCGGGCGCGGCGGGCGCGGCGGGGGACGCGGGGCGGATCGGCTCCGAGACCCCGCGTGGGCCGGCCCCGGGCGGGCGGGGCGCCCCGCTGCTGTCGCCTGTCCCCGCCTCTCGCCTCGCTTCCCACCCTCCCGCGACCTGGCCCCGTCCCGGCAGAGACCCGGTGGACGGTGGGGTGAGGTGACCCAGACTCCTGGGGACCCTCCCTGTGCAGGCCCAGGCGAGGGGGGCATGTCCTGAGGGTCCCGATTTAAGGCGCTAAAAAGTGCATAGGAGACCGCGCAGCAAACACCGACACCTCCAGTGGTGTGGGCGGCTTTCCTCGCTTCCCTATACTTTCCCCCTTGGCTTCTCCCCGTTTTTAAACACACACGTGACATGCTAGAAAATGACATTTAAATCAACAGCACAGACGCCCGGGAGGTGTGAGGGTGAGCGATGGGGTGGGCTCGCCTGGGCTGAGAGGAGCTGGCGGGAGCCTGGCGTGACCTCCCTGCTGGGGGAGAAAGTCCCCCCTCTTCCCCAGGCCCCTCTGCAGCCCCCGCTGGCCCCGCACCCACCTGGAGGGCCTGGCCTGGGGGCTGGCGGCCTCTGATTCTCCAGGGCCCCGGGATCCTGCTGAACTAGAACGGGTTGGGCCGATAGGACGGGACCTTGAGACAGAGGGGGGCGGCCCCTGGCACACGGAGCGCCGGGGACCTGCCCAGCCGGCTCGCCCAGTCCTGCAGCCCCACCACCGACCGTTATTGTTGGCTGGGGGCTGCCATGCCACCCAGCCGCAGCCGCCCACACAGCCCATCCATGTCTGACCGGGAAGCAGGTGGGGCTGAACCGCAGGACTCAGGGCTCTGGAACGTTAGCCAAACACCGGGCTGTCCCCCCACCCTCGCCCCCTGGGCCCCTGGTCACCAGGGAGGGCCGGCGGAGTTCCCCCACTGGCCGGAGCGGAGCCGAGGGGACTTTCAGGAAACCATGTCTCTCCCAGAACGAGGTCCGGCCCCTCCAGCTCAGACCTCACCCTATCCCAGGCCCCTCCTGTGTATTGGCAGGAGCCTGGGCCCGAGGATGAGGAGGGGTTCAGGGGAGCAGGAACATGTGTGCACCTGGCCAGTAAGGCTTCCGACGACAAGGAAGGCCCAGCCCCGCACACAAAGCCCTGCGGGGAGCAGGCCTGCTCTGGGGAACCTCACCCTCCGCCCCCCGCCCCATGTCACCGCGGAGTGGAGGTGCAGACACCACCTTTTGTAAACACGTCTTTGTCTTTTATTCAGCGAGGATCTTGGTCTCAAATATTTCCACTGGCCCTTGGGAAGCTGCGCCCACGGGTCAGCCAGCAGGCCTCAGGGCAAAGGGGGGCAAATGGATGTGAGGAGTGGGCTGCAGCCCAGGGGGCC
Organism: Myotis yumanensis; assembly: GCF_028538775.1. Classification (NCBI taxonomy): domain Eukaryota; kingdom Metazoa; phylum Chordata; class Mammalia; order Chiroptera; family Vespertilionidae; genus Myotis; species Myotis yumanensis. Next base: position 1,531,818 of record NW_027223761.1, on the reverse strand, counting down.
CACAGGGGCCTTTCGGGGCGGCCCCAGGCCCGAATGCTGGCCTCAGCAGAAGGGACCCTTGGAAGCCGGGATGGAAGCTGTACCGACACTGGTCAGCTAGAGGGGGTCACATACAAGGAGGACGCAGGGGCTGAGCTGTGGCCTTTATTACATCTGCTTCAGCGAAAATAAATAATTCTTCACACATTCTGCAGCATTCTTCAGTGAAAAACGCAGAGGGAGGAGCAGGTGCAAAGTTCTAGGGAGTAATACTGCCCGGACCACCGGGGCCCCTGCCCTGCCCTGCCCTAGGGCGGGCCTGGGAGTGGACGCTAAGGCACAGGTGAGGGGCCCTCTGTGGCAGGGGAGGGGCGCTGCACACCCGCCCCCTCAGTGCAGCGAGTGAGTGGTTTGTGGAGGAGTTGACAGCCAAGTCCCTTCTCCCAGCTGTGAGGCCCCATCTCCCCCTCCCCCAGGCATGGAGGGAGGCGGGTGGGGGTCTCAGATGACCCCAGGGCCCCGCCTCATGGGGCAGGGAAGCTGGAGGGCCTGGCCCTCAGCACTGGGACCCCGGGGGCTGGGGAGGCGGGAGCCAGGGCTCTCAGCAAGGGGGCGGGTGCTGCGGGGGCGCGGGGCTGGTGGGGGCGGGGGTGCGCATGCGCAGGGCGTCGGGCGGGAAGGCCACGTTGGTGCAGAAGAGGCCGAGCAGCATCTGGCGCTGGCACTCCTCCCACTTGGCCAGCGTGTCCACCAGGGAGAGGTTGCTGCGCATCCAGCCGGGCAGCGCCTCGCAGTAGGCGGCGTAGGACAGCGGGACAGAGGGCAGCGACTGGGCGCGGCGCAGCTCCGCCTGCTCCTCCAGCCTGCGATGGGGGGGGGGGGCGGTTAGTGGGGGGGCATTAAAGTGAGGCTGTGGCCCCCGTGAGTGCAGCCACGGGCTTACCTGGAGGGCAGGCGGCTGCCCAGCTTCCTCTTGGCACGCATCACCAGGTACTGGCAGATGCTGCCTGTCTGCTCCCTCATCCACCGGATGTCCTCGGGCACGTCGGGCAGCCACTCCAGCAAGCTGGGCGGGTGGGAGGCACGGCCTCAGGGTCAGGGCCTGTCCCTTGCCCACCCTCCACCCTTGGCCCTGACATCTCTATCCTCCCCCTGCCAGCTGCCTCTTCCCTGGGGTGACCACCCTCAGGAATGGTCCCCAAGTTTGGTCCAGGCTCCTCTCTTGCCCGCCCCCATCGTGTACCGGATGGTGAAGGACACAGCGCTCTCCAGAGGCAGAGTGTAGGGCATCATCATAGCTGTGGCCAGACGCACGGGCAGCATGTTGGAGAGTGTGGTCAGCAGGTCTTTGGGCTCCATGCAGGCCTCCAGCAGGGCTTGGGGGGAGCAAGAGGGAGGCTGACCACCAGTGGGGGAGGTGGCGCCAGCCCTGCTCTGCTCCACCACCCTCCCCATGGCCCTCCACCCTCACTGAGCCGTGCCCCCCCCACGTGCCCTCACTGAGCCAAGCCCCCCCTCACGCGCCCTCACTGAGCCGTGCCCCCCACGCGCCCTCACTGAGCTGTGCCCCCCACGCGCCCTCACTGAGCCGAGCCCCCCACGCGCCCTCACTGAGCCGTGCCCCCCACGCGCCCTCACTGAGCCGAGCCCCCCACGCACCCTCACTGAGCCGAGCCCCCCCCACGCGCCCTCACTGAGCCGAGCCCCCCACGCGCCCTCACTGAGCCGAGCCCCCCACACGCCCTCACTGAGCCGTGCCCCCCACACGCCCTCACTGAGCCGAGCCCCCCACACGCCCTCACTGAGCCGTGCCCCCCACACACCCTCACTGAGCCGAGCCCCCCACACACCCTCACTGAGCCGAGCCCCCCACACACCCTCACTGAGCCGTGCCCCCCACACACTCTCACTGAGCCGAGCCCCCCACACACCCTCACTGAGCCGAGCCCCCCACGCACCCTCACTGAGCCGTGCCCCCCATGTGCCCTCACTGAACCGTGCCCCCCACGCACCCTCATTGAGCCGAGCAGGCAGATGTTCCAGGATGTGATCCTCCACCAGAGCCCTCTCCACTACCATCACAGCTTTCTCCTGGTCCTCATCCTGGCGGACAGGGGGCTTGGCAGGGGGCAGTGCCAGCAGGGGATTGGGCCTATCCAGGAGGCCTGGGTGGGGAGGACCAAACATGTGGTCAGCTCAGCGGAGGGGGCCATGGTGCAGAGCCCCGCCCCCAGGGCCTGGCCCACACACCGTTCCTCCGCAGGAAGCGCAGGCCGTCCCGGTAGCCCTGCTTGCACATCTCCCGCAGCACCTGAGGGCAGGGAAGGGGGAGCAGGAAGTCAGACACACCCAGTCTGTCCCTGGGGTCCCTGCAAACCCCACCCCTCCCCACCACAAGCTAAGGGATCCAGGACCCGGGACAGATCCAGGCTGGAGGGGCTGCCCCCGGGGAGAGGTCGTACAGGCCACAGGCTTCCTTCCCAGCCCTCAGAAGAGCTGTCCCGGCCCCGCCCTGTCACTCAGGAGCGAGAGAGGGGCAGCTTTCGCCCCAGGACCAGGACCAGGACCAGGTGAGGAGGCGAAACCAGCGAGGCTCACCATGGGCTCGGGCGGGAACAGGGCCTTGGAGAGGCGGTAAAGGTTGCGCAGGTTGAACTGGATGCTGGTGTTGGTCACCCGCAGCTCGTGGATGTTGGTGGAGCTGTCCTGCGGGCAGATGTCACTCTCGCCCGAGAAGGGGGACACGGTGATGGTGTTCTTGAGCTCATAGAGCGGCAGGTTGTCTGAGATGCCCCCGTCCACGTAGCGCTGAGGCGGCAGGGACACACGGTCACACGGTGAGGGGCCTGCAGAGTGGCTGGCTGCCGCATGGGCCCCTCCCAGTGGCTGTTCATTTGAGCCTTTCACCCACTAGGCACCGGCCACGGCCGCCCTGGGCGCTGAGAAATAGCCAGACATTGGGGCAGGGGTGGAGGTGGGGGGGGGCGCAGCTACAGGAAGTGTAAGTGGCCACGGGCTGGCCTGGCTCTTGAGTAACTCCGGGGAAGTGAGGCAACAGGCAGTGGCAGGAGTGAGGGGCTGGGGAACAGCTTCCTCCTCACCCTCGTCCCTCAGCGCCCGGCAGTGTCTCGTCACCCAGATGCACTTACTACGCCCTGGAGGATGGGAGGGATGAGGCCGCAGTACACGGGGATGAAGGTGCTGCAGACGTTGGCCTGCGGGAAGGACAGAGCGGGCGGTGAGCCGGGGCTTAGGGGTGACCGGGCCCCGGGCGACCCCTGCAGGGCCCACCTGGATGAGCTCCTCCTTGGAGCTGAAGTGGTAGATGATGACGTTCTCGCCGTCCGAGACGCGGGTCAGGGAGATGCCCAGGCGCCCGCTGGCACGCTCGTGGCAGTCGGCGGGCAGGGTCTTCATCAGGCAGCTGCGGATGGTCTTCACCAGGTTGAAGGAGGGGTGCAGCGGGCCCAGGAACCGCTTCCGGGCCTCCTTAGACACCTCGATGATGTTGGCACCGGCCTCGCCTGGGGCACAGGGCCAAGGGTCAGGGGCCAGCACTGCTGGACTTAGCTCCTCCCTATGGCTCCATGCCAGTGTCTCTGGGCACACCGACTAGTGGCATCCCCTCCACCCTGGAGGAGTCCCAGTGTCCAGCGGGGGGCCCGGCCCACAGTTGGGACTTTTGCCACCTGCCCCTGAAGAGAGAGGCAGGCCACCCCCCCCCCCCCCCCCCGGGAAGACAGACAGTGGGGCTGCCAACTGGGGCTGGACCTGCCCTCTGCCCTCTGCCCGGTTCTTTCCCAACAGCCTGCCCTGGTCCATGAGTCACCAGGCCTGGCCGCATGTGGCACTCAGCCTGGGGAGCGGGCGGCAGAGGCTCAACTCTGACCAGCCTCAGCCTTTACCCACTTGGCCACATCCAGACCCGCAAAACCCAGCGCAGCCCAGGGGTCCCACAGGGTGGAAAGAGTGGGGTCCCACCACCACGGGAAGGCACAATTGTGTCCCACTGCAGCCAGGCGCAAGCAGCCCCCTAACACTCCTCTTGGGGGCCGTGGGGGCCAGCCTAGGATAAAGCTAGAGTGGGAGGGGCCCAGGAGTGGTGAGGAGCAGAGGGACCTGTGAGGAGCCGAGGGCCAGGCCCTCCTCCAGGCCACACCCAGGGCAGAGTGAGCAGTGTGGGCGGCACCTGCCACCCTGGGGGCTCCAGCTGCCTGAGACCACAAGTGAAAAAGCGGCTTGTCGCCCTGGCCGGGTGGCTCAATTGGTTGGAGTGTCGGCCTGCACACCGAAAGGTTGCCGGTTCAACTCCTGGTCAGGGCACGTACCTAGGTTTCGGGCTCATTCCCTGGTTGAGACACGTACAGGAGGCAACTGATTGATGTTTCTGTCACATCAATGTTTCTCTCTTTCTCTCTCCCTTTCTCTCTAAAATGAATAAAAACATATCCTTGAGTAAGGGTTTTAAAAAAAAAAGATAGATTATGGTTGATAATCAATCTCTCACTATAAAAAAAGAAAAAGATGCCCTAGCCAGTTTGGCTCAGCGAATAGAGCTTTGAACTGCAGACTGAAGGGTCCCAGGTTCAATTCCGGTCAGAGGCACATACCTCGGTTGCAGGCTCCTCCCTGGCCAGGCCCTGGTTGGGGCACATGTGGAAGGCAACCAATGGATGTGTTTCTCTCACATCGATGTTTCTCTCTGTCTTTCCTTCTCTCTTCCACTCTCTCTAAAAAATCAATGGAAAAATATCCTCCATTTTTTTGGGTGAGGATTAACAAAAGAAAAAGAAAGAAAAAAAGAAAGAAAAAGAAAGAGGCGTTTTGAGAGTGATCTGTGGGGTGGGGGAGGAGTCATGTCCTCAGTTGGGTACCAGGGACCTGAGTGTCTCTCTCTCTCTCTCTCTCTCTCTCTCTTTTTCAGAGAGGAAGGGAGAAGGAGAGAGAGATAGAAACATCAACGATGAGAGAGAATCATGGATGGGCTGCCTCCCACATGCCCCACACTGAGGATTGAGGCTGCAACCCAGGCACGTGCCCTTGACGGGAATCGAACCGGGGACCCTTCAGTCCGCAGGCCGACGCTCTTCCCACTGAGCCAAACCGGCCAGGGCCTGGTGTCTCCCGAGGCCAGCGTGGGGACTGAGAACTCTGGTCTGAAGGCCTCCTGAGAGGGAGGGGTCGGGGGCCCCAGCGGTGGGTCCCCTTCCCAGGAGTGTGGAGGCAAGCTCCCACCCCACCCCTCAGGGCAAAGGTCTTGGGGAGGAGGCGGGGGAGAGCCCCGCACAGGCTCCTGCCGGGCGCGGCACTGATGACCCCTGGGTCACCTTGCTGCCCAGAGTGGCGGGGGCTGGGCAGCCTCCCAGGACTGGACTGTAAACACTCAGGCACCGGGAAGTGTGTGTGAGTGGAGGCGTCCTTCCCGGCACACTCACACCTCTGCCCTCCCCGCGCGGGGCGGAGAGCCCAGGACCGCCAGCCACCCCAGGGAAGGGCCCAAGCGGAGGGCCACAGCTGGGCCCCCGGCCCCCGCGGGCGGCATGCAAGGTGGAAGAGGCGCCGGGTCCAGGCCGGACCTGCTGGCTCCTGCTCCAGGGGCCTCAGCCGAGGTGCTCTTCAGAGGCCCCCCCAAACCCCGGGGACATGGCAGCCTGGAATGCCCGAGCCCCAGGACGCGGTGACCGCTAGCACCTGGTCCGGCACCGGGCCAGGGACAAGGGGGCAGCGCAGGCCCCGCCCCCTGCTCTCACGGCCCCGCCCCCGAGTTAATTTCTCTTTCCAATAAAATAGCCTCCGCTGCACCTGCCCGCCCCCAGCTTCTGCCCCGGAGGCGGGCCTGGGCGACAGCCTGGCCCCAGCAGCGCCCAGGACCAGGCGCCCCAGGAGCAAAACAAGCCTGGCCCCGCCCCCCGCCGGCACCCCGATGGCACCGCGTCCCGGTCCCGCGTCCCTGCGCGGAGGAGGGAGCGGGGCGCTGGGCGCTGACAGCCCGCCCGGCCCCCCGACGGCCCCGCTCACCCAGGCAGGCCCCGGTGACCAGCGCCGTGGCCGTGAGCGCCCCGGCCGAGGCGCCGTAGATGTGCGTGGCGTTGGCCACCAGGAAGGGCGCATGCTCGCGGAGGCAGGAGGCCACGCCGATGTGGTAGACGCCGAGGAAGCCGCAGCCCGCGAACGAGATATTCCACGTCGTCTCCCGGGGGGACGTCGCGTCCTTGGGGAACATCGCGGCGGCCCGCCGGCCCGGGGTCTCCGGAAGCCGGCCTGGCCGTCTGCTCGCCGGTAGCGCGGGGCCGGCCGCCCGTTCGCAGTCTTTCTCTTTCAGGGTCTCCGCCGTAGAGGCGGCGACGCTGCGCAAGGAGGCGACGGAGACGGTGTTTTTAGAGGTTGGTGGGCGGGGCCGGCGCGGGGCGGGGCCGTCACACGCGGACCAATCGGGGCGCGCGGGGAACGGCCGCGCCCTCGGGGGCCCTGGAGCCCCGCCCCCGCCCGAAGGCCCCGCCCACTGGCCTGAGCCACCCCCTCCGCCGCGGTCGGGGGGCCTCTGGGCCCTGAGCTGCCCACACCTGCGGCGGCAAAGACAGCGGCCTGGCCCCGGTCCCCTGCCCCCTCCCCGTCCGCCATCGTGGGCGGCGGAGGGGACCCGGAGGCCGAGGAGGGTGCGGGGGAGTGAGGCTGCCCGGGGTCTGTGGGCCTGGAGCCTCGTGGAAATCGGACACTCGCGAAAGGAGGGCCCTGGTGTTTGGGCAGCGCCCTCCGCCTTCCTCAGGGTCCGTCTTCGACACCTACTCCCCAAGGGGTGACCCCCAGGACCCACGACTCATCCCCAGACCCACCCATAACATCCAGGGCCAGATACTCACAAACAAAGAGCTCACAATCGAGGCGGACCCCCTGACGTCCACACCCCAGCCCGCCCCCCGCCCCGCGGCCCCTCCGCACCTGGGCACCCACCTGGGTTCTACCTGCGTCCGTCCGACCCCAGCTCCTCAGGCTGTGCCTCTCCCTGGGTATGACTGGCCCCTGCCCCGCCCCCGCTCGGTGCCCCAGCAGGTGGAGCAGTGGGTGATGTCACGCTGCCTCCAGTTCCGCATTTTTCTCCTGGACTGCGTGTGCCACAGGCCTAGCCTGGTGGGATCCCAAGCCGGCCCTGCACCTCGCCCCGGGGCTGTTTACACTGGGGCGGTGGGGCGGCAGGGTGCCCAGATGGTGCCAGGGTGCAGCCCCCGCCAGCCAGGGTCAGGCCCAGAAGTCAGAGTAGGGCCTCCCCAGGACATGGCCATCTGGGGTCATGCTGTCCAGTCCTCGGCCACTGCTCCCAGGCACCCATACTTGGCACCAACAGGGTGCCAGGCAGGGGAACCAGCACAGGGCAGAGCAGTGAACTGTCAACCCAGCCCCAGCCCTTCTGGGGCAGGAGGGGGACAGAAGTTGTTTACATAAACTCAGCACAAGGAGGGAACAGGGGACAGGGTGCTGGGCAGTTAACTCAGAAAGGGCACAGGGCTACTCTCAGGCTACCCAACCGCATGAGCAAAGGCCCTGGGCGGGAAGGGGACTGAGAGGGGAGCCGGGCCTGGGCACTGGGAGGGAGAAGCAGCGGATCTCACCGAATGAATCTTAGAAAGACTTGCCCTCTCTCCCACCCCCCAATGCCTTGGGTGAAGGTACAGCGCCAAGGGTGTGGCCCCATCAGGATGGCCAGGGCCTCTGGTGACTGAGTCCTTGGGGACGCTGCTGGGGCAGCAGGGGGCAAAGAGTGTGGCACAGTGGGGATAAGGCCAGCCTGGGAAGTTCAGGGGGTCACCAGGGTGGTTAAGAGGGGAGCTGGGCCCAGCAGGCGTGGCTCAGTGGTTGACTGTCTACCTATGAACCAGGAGGTCACGGTTCAATTCCTGGTCAGGGCACATGCCCAGGTTGCCAGCTCGATCCCCAGGGTGGGGTGTGCAGAAGGCAGCCGATCGATGATTCTCTCATTGATGTTTCTATCTCTTCCTCTCCCTCTCTTTGATACCAATAACAACATAATTTTTAAAAAGGGGGGAGGGGAGCTGGGCAGTGCAGGCTGAGGCTCCCCCAACCTGCTCCAAGGAGTCCTGCCTGCTTCATTGGGACCGTGGGGTCTTGGGGGATGGCACTGCCCCAGTGCAGAGACCTCTGCCCCCATTTCCACACCAGGGTTGAACTGTTTTGGGTACATATCCCTCCCTTTGGGCCTCTGGGACGTCAGCTCTGGAGCCAGGAACAGGGCGGCCCTTCCTGGAATCCTGGCTGGGGCGGGAGGAACCCTGGTGTCTGGTGTGCGGTGGCTATGCCAGCGGGTGTCCACCCCCTCTCCCACGGTGTCCTCTGGCCCACACAGGGCCCTTCTCCTCAGGGCCTGAGGGTAGCCTTGTGAGCTCCGCCCTGGACCCTGGGCCCACTTCTCCGCTGGGCCTCCTACCCCAGCCTGGGACAGGGGCCCCACCCCACATGCCACTTGCCCCTCACAGCACATGCTGCAGTGGTCACACTTCTCTTGGCCCCGTGTCCCACCCACCAGGAACTTGGCTTCTACATCCTCCCATAAAGCCCTAGGCCAGTGGTTCCCAATGTGGGGCACATGCCCCATGGGGGGCAATTTGATTTTTTAAAAAGGGGGGCAATTCGAGAATGAGATATTAACAGTTTTTTGCATTTCTTATGGTCCTAGGGGCCTCATATACAGTATATATGTTGTGACACATTCATGCATTTCAGTTCTCTATTATGTTTTGAACTTTGCTATTTTTTCATATCACTACATGTTATTTTTTAACAATTTCTTAGTGATCTCTTCCCCAGGACTTCCACTGTCCTTTTATTCTTTTTTCTTTCATGGCTACCATGTTCTTTGGAAGCTTGTTTAGACCAAGTTCATGGCCTTTAGACTCCCTCCACATGAATAGTTCACTTTTTGAATAAGAATCATGTCACGGAGGGTATCAGGATTTTAAATGCTTAGGTGGGGTGTGCCCAGAAGCTGGGGACCACCGCCCGAGGCCCTGCTCCTGGCCTGCCTTCCCTCACCCCCTTGCTCTGCTCATTACTTTTCCCATAGAACTGGCCACAGGGAAAGGCTCTTCACACCCGAGGTGCACACCCCAATAGCTGCTGACCCAGGGCCTCAGGAGGGGGAAGCCGTGTCTACTGAGGGACCATGTGTAGGTCCACCTGACTGTGAACACATGGCCCAGGTGAGCTATGTACCCACGAGCACTTCACATTCGCCCAGCAAAGCAGGTGGTGGGCTGAATCCCCTACCCTCAGCAACCCAGGGACCACACAGGCGGCTCGCATAATACACATGCGTCTTGGGGGAACTGTTGGCCTCTGCCCACCTCAGAGCAATGGAGACCAACCACTGTTGCTTTTAGAAAGTTCATTTATTGATTTGAGAAACGTGGATGCACGTTCCGTGCGTTTATGTGTTCACTGGTGATTCTTGTGTGTGCCCTGCCAGGAGACTAAACCCATGACCTTGGTGTGGCGGGATGATGCTCTAACCAACTGAGCTGCCCGGCCAGGGCTGCCCACCGTGGCTTCTCAAGTTTCCTGGGTGTCCCCTGAAGGCGTCACTCCGAGTCCTCAGGAGCCAGGACCACTCAAGGAGGCTGGTGTCCCCTCCTGAGCCTGTCAAGGCTTGGCAACATCCAAGACCCACAGGAAGTGTCCCTGCCCCAGCACCAGCTCTTGGGCCGAAGCTCCTCCTCCCTGGGTGTCCCACAGCTGCCTTGCACAAGACGCGAGTGCAGAGGCCAGGCTCTAACAAACGGTCACAGGCCCCTCAAGGTATACGTAAAAAGGATTTTATTTGCAGGGGAACGAGACTCTAATCAAACAAGCCAAATCCCATGTCGTCATCCGACTCCTCGGATTCCTCCTTCTTCTCATCTTTCTTCTCCTCGGCTGTGGGGAAAAGACCACAGTGAGTGAGGCAAGCAGTGCAGGCCAGGCTCCCAGATACTCCAGGGCATCCACAGCACCAGCTGCCTGAGCCTCCACTTACCTGCAGCTGGGGCAGAACCAGCGGCAGGAGCTGCAGACCCGGGGGCGGCGGAGACGGCCACAGCCCCTCCAGCGGGAACGCTGGCCAGCTTGCCAATACCTAGGAACCAGAGAAGGGAGTGAGAGCAGAACAGCCGCTCAGCCTAAAGGCTACTTCAGAGGGAAGACAGCCACCAAGCGCCGGTGTAACAGGCTGCCCCGCTCTCCCAGAAAGAGGCTCCACCACGCCCGGCCCCAAAACTTCCCATCTGGGAACTGGGCTTCCAGGAATTGGCCCACAAGAAGCTAGGCCATAGCTCCCTACCCTGGGGTCAAGTTGGACAAACATGTTTATGGCCAGGCAGGGACCTAGTCTGCTGCCCCAGTGTCCAGATACTCGTTCCCAGCAGTGAGCTCAGATGAGGCTTTTGGCTGAGCTGGCTCTTGTCCTGGCCAGTCACATGTCCAGGGACAGGAATGGCTGCCCCGAGCAGCTCAATTTCCAAACAAGGCCCATCACCTCCACTCTGACGCCACCAGAAAACAATCCACCAGCAAAAGGGAGCAGGGGCCTGTGGTCAGCCCTGACACCAACCCCCATAGAGGGCACGTGGAGAGACTTGTTTACCAGGCCCAGGGAGAGCACAGGCGCCCCCTAGCGTCCTCTCTCTGAGTGTCTAGAAGTGCCCCTGGCATGAGCCCAGGGAAGCTGTGCTCACTCCTCCGGGCAGGCTTCTAGGTTGCTCTGGTCCACAAGCGAAACCTGAAGGCCACAGGCGACCAACAGGAATTAGGATGGACCACGGAAACCAAAGCCCCGCACAAGCTCACCCTGGGCGATGACGTCTTCGATGTTCTTCCCGTTCAGCTCGCTGATCACCTGGAGTGGAAAACCAAGACCAGGAGTTACCAGGCACCCGACCTGCACGCCCCCCTTCTGGAGCCAAGGCCGGGTGGCCTCGGGAGCAGGACAGGAGGAAGTGCCAGGCCCCGCTAGTTACCACACACACGTGGGTTCTCCGAACCGAGACCCGCTGCAAGTGGGAACTTATACATCTCTATATGCTACTGCTCAGACACAGATACAAAATATCTTAATTTATACCCAATACATGTCAAAATAACACCTTAATTAATTTGGGCGAAAAAGAATGGCTCTCAAATACCTTCCCCTTCACATTTCTTAGAACATGGCAGTTACTTTAGAATTTTAAGTTACGCGAGACTTGCATGGTGCTTCTACTAAACCACGCTGGCCTTTTGTTTCCTTGGGGCTGTAACAAGGCCTCCAAGCCACACTTTCCCCAAAAAGCACTCGGATCGAGGAGGAGAGGGACCCCTCTGTGCAGAGGATCCGTCGGCCGGGGCCCGGCGGGCGGCTACCTTGTTGAGCCGGTCGTCGTCCGCCTCGATGCCCACACTGTCCAGGATCTTCTTGATGTCCTTGGCGCTGGGGGAGGAATTGCCCCCGAGGGCGGCCAGCAGGTAGGAGGCAACGTAGCGCATCCTGAGCGGCGGAGAGAGCCGGGGCGTTACCGTGAGGCCTCCCGCCCCCACCCCGGCCCGAGCGCGGCCGCGCGTGGCCCGGCCTGGGGGCCCCCACCGAGGCCGCCCCGCGCCCTGCCCGCCCCCTAAGGCCCCCGCCCGGCCAACGGCCCAGTCGGGTCGCTCCACTCACTCGGCGGCGGCGGAGGGGCCTGGCGCGTGCTACCTCGGCGGCGTCAGGCAGGGAAAGGAAGGCGCCGGCGCGGGGGGCGGGGGTAATCCGCTACCCAGAAGCCTCCGGGAGCTACATTCCTTGCGCCCTGACGGCGCCTGCGAGTGACGTCACAAGGCGCTCGCCAATGAGGGCGCTGGAGAAGCCATCGTCCCGTCGGGTCCCGCAGCCGCCTCAGCCAAAGCGAAGGGCAATTCCGAGGCCGCCGTCTTATACAGTGTGGGACGCACGTCTCCCGGAACCCCTGCGGCGGGGGAACAGAGCGGGGCGCGAGCCCGAGCGCAGCTTCTCCCTTCAGGGCTCCCTGCCTGCCACGCGGGGCCAACACGCTCCCAACATGCAGCGCGGCCGCCACGCCCACGACGCCTTCCTTTGCGACAGCGGCCAACGCAGCCGGTAACTACAAGTCCCATCGTCCAGAGCGGCCGGAAGCGCGGGTGCGCTGCTCCCGGCGCGAGCGACACGTGGGTCGCATTGAGGCTGCGCAGGTTCGGCCGCTGCACTTCCGGCTCTGGCAGTTCCTGGCCGCTGGAACAGGAGCCTCGCGTCCGGTGGGCTCGAACCCTGGCCCTCCTGACCCAGTGAGGCGGGCGAGCCGCTCGTCGCACTGATGTCGCGGAGCCCAGCCGTCTGGGCCCAGTGGCTGCTCCTCTGCGCTGCCCTGACAGTGTCGGCTCAACTCTGACCTCCGTGTGCACGCGGACATCAGCATGTGTCACCCACTCACTGCTCCATGTCGGACCCTGCTGCTCCTGCATCCTGGGAGGGACCCTAGACCCAGCCTGCTTCCGCAAAACTTGGGTCCTAGTGCGACCACACGCAGAGAAAACAAACAAGGATGTCCCTGGCCGAGCTAGACCCTGAAGGATGAGCAGGGACATTGACCTGAAAGATGAGAAGGAGCCGGCCTTGCACCAGGCAGAGGGGTCGGAGGCAAAGGTGGACAGGGAAGGGTCCCGAGGCGGCGGCCAGCGTAGCGGCCTAACAGAGCGAGCCCTCGGGGATATACACGTGCATCACACCCCTTTGTGTTCACGCAAACCACACAGTCCCCCAGGCTCGTCGCAGTCGCTGCCCGTTTCATAGACGAGGTCAGGCACAGACATGTTCTTGCTCAAGGTCACACAATTGGGGCAAAGTGGGGAAACCATCCTGGCAAGGATAGCCCTTCATTACAGTCAATTGCGAAGTGGCATGATGTGATTGATTTTTAAAAAATATATTTTTTTATTGATTTCAGAGAGGAAGGGAGAGAGAGAGAAACATCAATGATGAGGGAGAATCACTGATCGGCTGCCTCCTGCACGCCTCACACGGGGCATGTGCCCTGATGGGCAATGGAACCATGACCTCCCTGTTCATAGGTCTCCACCCAACCCCTGAGCCACTCCAGTGGGGCTGATTGATTGACTTACGTGGAAAATAATACATAAAATTTACCATTTTAATTAGACAATTCGGTGGTACTTAATACATTCACATTGTTGTAAAACCGTCACCACCATCTCCAGAACTTTTTCATGTTCCCAAACACCCCAGCTGGGGTGGTTCATTATTTTACTTCCTGTTGAAGTATCCATCTTATATAAAAACTGCTGTTTAAAATTTTAACCCTGATAGTATGGCTTCTGTCTTAAATAATAAGGAAAATAAGACTACTCCCATTCCAGAGAGGCCGTAAACTATGCCCCAGACTGCTGGGGTCCAATCCCAGCAGGTCCAGGGGTCCCCAAAGGTGTGGACGGAGTCGGTGAAGAAGGAATGACACGAAGACAGCCTTCAGTTGATCAGCAGCCTAGTCAGGACCTCTAGCCAGGATCTCCAGCCAAAGTTCTGGTCGGAGTTCTGGTTAGGAACTGATGAGGATCTGATGTTTATTGTCTTGTTACATCCATATTTATACCAGCCGATTTTAATCCTGTCAATTTCTATTACAAAGGTTAGGGCGTTTCTTATCTCCATTCCAGGGAGTAAAGATTATGTAGCTTAACTACCCGCCTGGCACTTAATTAAGGGGTTGTATCCCCTCCCTAACCTCAGGGAAAGATCCCCACCTGGGGAAACAACCTTTCTCAGAGAGGTGACCTTGGTTAAAACACATGGCGCTAAAGAGAGCAAACATATTAAGAACAATATGCTATATATGCCAGGTCCCTTGAAACATATGCTGTGCAGATGTTTCTTTCCTGCAGCGACTGTGTCAAGCAGCAAGGATGGACCGGCTCCCGGCACCAGACAGAGTTGTCAGTCCTGACACCCAGACAGTTGCCAGGCCTTGAGATACGGTCTCATGGCCCCTTCCCAGCACGCAGGCCGTCTTTCTCAGAAGGCCCGGAAGTCCCATTCCAAATTTGGGAGACAAAGGACTGGAAAAAGTATCAATAAAGAGAGTTTCCTCCATATCAGGGGCCCAGAATTTGAAAGACACATTTTTCTCTGGGCCTGCACAGAATTTAATAATAAAATGTAACTCCTGTAGTCGGCACTGCAGTTCAGCCTCTGCTTTGGCAGGGTGCTGTAACTAGTCGCTAGCCAGCTTAATAAAGGCTCCTAAATTTTGATCTGAGTGCCTGGTGGTCTCCGCGGGTCACCCCATTACACTGTCTCTGTGAATCTGACTCCTCCTGTGAGTAAGTGTAACCTCGGCACCAAAAAAAAAAAAAAAATGTAAGTGTAACCATCCAGTGTTTGTCCCTCTGTGTCTGTCCTATTTCACTCAACACAATATCCTCAAGGTTTATCCACATTGCAGCACGTGTCAGAATGTCCTTCCTTTTTAAGGCTAAATATTCGCGTGGTTAATTTTTAAAAAGGTTTTCCTGGCAGCTCTGGGGAAACTGAATGGGGGTGGGCAGGCGCCGGGAGAATGGAGGTCCGGCAGGTTCTGCCCATCCGGGTGGGAGGGATGGTGGTAGCTGGGGAGGTGGCGGAGAGGGCGCACACGGTGTGATTTGAGGCAGGACGGGCGGAGCGGGATGTGCTCATCTGTCCCTTCACGGAGCACCTGCTCTGGGGGAGCGCACAGGTGGGAGGCTTTCTGGATTGAGGGTCTGGGCGGGGCCGGCGCTCACCACCACGTGGCCTTGGGCAAACGGACCTCGTGGAGCCTCCTGGTCCTCCCTTCTGAGATGCAGACATAGTTGAAGGAGGCGGCCCGTGGGGAGGCCTGCGGGGGCCCCTGCCCGGAGTGACCACCATGGAGCGGGTGAGGCCGCGGACGGACAGACACGCTGATCAAGGGGTGGCTGTGAGGCCGCAGGTGCGGTCAGTCCCCAAGCCCCCTCCGCCTGGGCATCTCCAGCCTATTTACACCCGGGACGGGAACGCACGCCCCGGGGCGAGCCTGGGGCCGAGACCTCTGAAAGGGCGGGTTTCATGGCGCGCAGCTCGCAGCGCAGGACGCGGGCGAAGGGAAGCTGGAGACAGCTGGGCGGGCGCGAAGCAGATGGGGTCGGCGTCCGCGTCTCCAGGGCGGCCGGCGGCCGGCGGGCAGGCGGGGCGGGACGAGCCGGGGCGGGACCCAGAGGCAGTGGCCCGCGGACCCCCGGGGCGGGGCCAGAGGGGGCGGCGCCCGGCGTCCAGCCCGCCCGGAAGCGCGCCGGCGGGAGCCCGGGCGCGCAGAGCGCACGGAGCCGGCGGGAGGGTCGCAGGTACGCGCGGCGGGACGGCGGGGTGGGGAAGGACGCGCTCTCCGGCCGGGACCGGCTCTAAGGCCGCCCGAGCCCCGAGTGCGCCCTGCTCCGCTCTCCGCTGCCCACCGAGGTGTGAACTGCTGGGGCGGAAAGACTGCTCCCAGGGCCGGGGCGTGGGGTGCAGCAGCTCAGACCCAGTCTCCCCTCTCACACTCGCTTCTCTGACACCCCTGGGCGCGATCGGTCGCCCACTGCCCGGGACACCCCCCCCCCCCCACGTGGTAGATGACAGTCCGGACCTGTCAAAGCTGTTGAGTGAAGGTTGGAGGTGGGGCCGGACCCAGGAGACTCATGGGGGTCGGGGGAGGGGAGGAAGGGACAGCCAGGATAACCTGACAGCTCTAGAGCCCCTTGTCCAAATGTCCAGAATTAGGGTGCGAAACGTCCCACCGCCCTCCTCCCTGCAGGCAGGTTCCCAGGCTCCTCCGCACACAGGTCCCACTGCTTGCTGCCCTCCGGGCCTGGGCTGCCATCCTCCAGCCCCATTTCATCTGAGCTCTGCCCCGCCTGGGCGCTGGGATGTAGGAGCTGGTGTGTTAACACAAACCAGAGTCCCCATGCCACTGCCCGGGAGGAGGTCCAGCCCCACTCCTCCCTCTCCCCACCCTGACTCCGCAGCCGCTCCGGGCCCTGCCTGCACAGGCCTGCCTGGCAAGCTGGGACATGTCCAGCCCCCGAGGCCTGCCGGTGGGCGATGGCCGCGGTGGAGGAGGAGCCGCAGCCCCGGGCGGCTGCTGCAGGAGATGCTGCAGACACTGCGGATGCGGATGCGGATGCGGATGTGGATGCGGATGCGGGTCCCGGGGCATCCCTTCTCCTGGCCGGGAACCGCCTGAGCTTGGACCTGTACCCCGGGGGCTGCCGCCGGCTGCTGCGCCTGTGTGCCCGGCGCACCCCTCAGCTGCTGCGGGTGGAGTTCCTGCAGCTGAGTGGCCACGAAGACCCTCGGCTGCTGGGGGCCGCCCTGGCTCAGGTGCCGAGGAGTCTGCCGCACCTCCGCTCTCTGGTCCTCAAAGGTGAGCCCCACCTGGTCCCAGCCCTCTCCCACCCCATCTCTAGCTCCTGCCCCTGCTTCTCCGTCCTCAAAGGCCAGCCCCATTCCCAGCCGCCATCACTATTCTCCATACAGCATGCCCCACCCCTCTTCTCCCAACGTGACAGGCTGCGCCCCAGCTCCCGGCCCCACAGCTGCCTGGTGGTGGTCCCCGGTAGACTGCAGTGTGCACGCTTGCCCGGGGCAGGTCCTGGGTGATGGCTCCCGGCTGAGATGAGACTCAGGCCCGGCCCCTGCCTCCCTCCACCTGCTGGTGTCTCTCCAGTGTCTCCATCTGTCTGTCCTTGTCCGGCTGGGGTAGACCTGGAGGTCCTTGCCTCCCGGCACGTAGCTCCCTCCCTGGCTAAGCTGGGACCTGGGACTGAGGCCACCCCCGCCTTTCACCTTCCCAGGTGGGCAGCACTGGGATGCGCGGGGCGCCTGCCTGCGGGGCTCTCTGACCACGCTGCCCGCCAGCCTGAGTGGCCTGACCCGCTTGGCGCACCTGGACCTGAGCTTCAACAGCCTGGAGACACTGCCCGCCTGCATCCCGCACATGCGCCACCTGGGCGCCCTCCTACTCTCTCACAACCACCTCGCAGAGCTGCCTGAGGCTCTGGGGGCGCTCTCGGCCCTCACCTTCCTGTCCGTGACCCACAACCGCCTGCAGGCGCTGCCCGTGGCGCTGGGAGCCCTGTCCGCCCTCCAGCGCCTGGACCTCTCCGAGAACCTCCTGGACACTCTGCCCGCTGAGGTCGGAGGCCTGAGCAGCCTCCAGGAGCTCAATCTGGCCTCCAACCGGCTGCAGAGCCTCCCGGCCTCCCTGGGTGAGTGCCGCCATGCCTCCTGGGCTCGCAGGACAGCAGGGCGTGCCCCCAGCCACTGCCAGGGCTCCACGCATAACCCCTTCTCATCCTCTGCCAGCCTGGCCAGGACCCTGCACTCACAGGCCTGGCCTGCCTTTGAGCTGCGCCCCCTTCCCCGGCTTCGAGGATCCTTGCTCAGGCACCTGGGCTTTGTGGGTGCAGCCCTGGGGCAGGGACTGAGTCACCCCTGGCGGGGGGCGGGGGGGGGGGCGCAGCCTGAGCGTCCGGCCTGGCGCTCCAGGACGTGGTGGCCCGAGCGGTCCTCCTCTGGCCTAAGCAGCGCCTGCCCACAGCGGGGCTGCGTTCCTTGCAGCTCCTGGTCCTGCACAGCAACCTCCTGGTCTCGGTGCCCGCTGGCCTGGCCCGCCTCCCGCTGCTCGTCCGGCTGGACCTGAGGGACAACCAGCTCCGGGAAGTGCCCCCCGAGCTGCTAGACGCCCCCTTTGTGCGTCTGCAGGGGAACCCCTTGGGCGAGGCCCTGCCAGGCTCCCCCAGTCCCCCAGGTAGGCTCGCTGCTGGGGCGGGCAGACTACAGACAGGACACAGGCATCGTCCCCATCCTAATGGTGCCCGTCCTTCCACAGGGACACCTGTGGTCCCGGGAATGCCCAGGCTGTTCCTGACTTCAGAGCTGGACAGGTGTGTGGATGGGGGAGGGGCCAGAGGAGCCACCGGACACCTTACCCATGCTCCGGGGTCTCCTAGAGGCCCCCAGGGGCCAGGCTCAGACCCGAAGCCCCTCTGGGTCTGACCTGATGCCTGCCCTGTCCTCACTCAGCTTCCTCGTGACCCCCCAAGGCTGCTCTGTGACCCTGGCCTGCGGTGTCCGCCTGCAGTTCCCCGCCGGGGCCACTGCTACCGCGGTCACCATCCGCTACCGCCTGTGGCTGCCGGAGCCGCGCCTCGTGCCCCTGGGTCCCCATGACTCCCTGCTCAGCGGGGTCCTGGAGCTGCAGCCCCACGGGCTGGCCTTCCAGCAGGCACGGCCAGGGGGGTTGGGGGCAGGTGGGGTGGCCAGGTGTGGCCTCCGAGCTCACCCCCCTCCCCCTGTGCCCGGCAGGAGGTGGGCCTGTGGCTGCTCTTTGTGCCCCCACGGGCCCGGCGCTGCCGTGAGGTGGTGGTGAGGACCCTGAGCGACGACAGCTGGAGCGACCTGGAGACCCGCCTGGAGGAGGAAGCACCGAAGGTGAGGCTGCCTAGGCCTGCCGGGAGGAGCACGGGGGCGGGGGGAGGGTCCTCCAGGACCTGACTCCCCTCTGACCCTGTCCCCTCTGACCCCATCCCCATGCCCAGCGGCTCTGGGCTCACTGCCAGGTACCCCACTTCTCGTGGTTCCTTGTGGTTTCCCGCCCTGTGTCCAACGCCTGCCTGGTGCCACCAGAGGGGACGTTGCTGTGGTCCTCGGGGCATCCGGGGGTCAAGGTCACCTTCCCCCCTGGAGCCACCGAGGAGCCTCGTCAAGTCCGAATGCAGGTACAGACAGGGCAGCCGCCGGGGGTGGCCGGGGTGCCTCACGCACGGGGCGCTCAGGGGCCTGTCCGCCTAGGTGGTGCGCATGGCAGGCAGAGAGCTGCGGGCGCTGCTGGGGGAGCCCCAGGCGGCGGTGAGCCCCCTGCTGTGCCTCTCCCAGAGCGGCCCCTCCAGCTTCCTCCGGCCAGTGACAGTGCAGCTGCCTCTGCCCCCGGGGGTCACAGGTGAGAGAGGTGGCCGTGGGGCGCCCCTGGACCTGCGGCCAGAAGGGGAGGCCCTGTGGGGAGCCTCAGCCTGTGGCCCCCTCCCTTCCGCAGGCCTGAGCCTGGACCGCTCCCGCCTGCACCTGCTCTACCGGGCGCCCCCTGCAGCCACCTGGGATGACATCACGGCTCAGGTGGCACTGGAGCTCACGCACCTGTATGCGCGCTTCCAGGTCACCCACTTCTCCTGGTCAGTGCCCCTCCGGCGTCGGCAGCCCCTCCCCACCCCGCCTCTGCGTGCACAGCCCCGCCTCACCCCAGCCCCCCCAGGTACTGGCTCTGGTACACCACCAAGACCTGCGTGGGGGGCCTGGCGCGGAAGGCCTGGGAGCGGCTGCGGCTGCACCGCGTGAACCTCATCGCGCTGCAGCGGCGCAGGGACCCCGAGCAGGTCCTGCTCCAGTGCCTGCCCCGCAACAAGGTGGGGGCCGGGGGCGGGGAGGGCCGGGGATGTCGGGGTGGGGGCCGGGGGTGGGCTCTGAGCCCGTGGGTGCCCCCCAGGTGGATGCCACCCTGCGGCGGCTGCTGGAGCGGTACCGCGGCCCGGAGCCCTCGGACACGGTGGAGATGTTCGAAGGCGAGAAGTTCTTTGCTGCCTTTGAGAGAGGCATCGACGTGGATGCGGGTAGGCCTTGCCCCTGCAGGTGGCCCCAGGGTCTGCCCTCGCCTCCCTGCTGACCCACCCCACCCCACCCCACCCCGCAGACCGCCCGGACTGCGTGCAGGGCCGCGTCTGCTTCGTGTTCTACTCCCACCTGAAGAACCTGAAGGAGGTGTATGTGACCACCGCCCTGGACCGGCAGGCTCAGGCCGTGAGGGGCCAGGTGGGCCGACGGGGAGGGGGGTGGGGGTCCTCCAGGCTGCCTGCCTGGGCCGAGGCTGGGGCACTGAGCCCCGTCTCCTCCTGCCCCAGGTGTCCTTCTATCGGGGAGCCGTGCCGGAGGAGGTGCCCGAGGAGGCCGAGGCGGCCCGGCAGAGGAAGGGCGCGGACGCCCTGTGGATGGCCACTCTGCCCATCAAGCTGCCGGTGTGGCCTGGGGTGGGGAGGTGAGGGCTGAAGGGGCAGGGGTGGGCCTGGGGCCGAGGCCAGGGCTCACTGCATCCACTCCTCCCCACAGAGACTGCGGAGGACCGAGGGCCCGGGCCTGGGGCAGGGAGCCGGCCTCTCCCTGGCACCTCTGAACCTGGGCGATGCTGAGACCGGCTTCCTGACCCAGAGCAACCTGCTGAATCTGGCCGGGCGGCTGGGCCCTGACTGGCCGGCCGTGGCCCTGCACCTGGGCCTGTCCTACCGGGAGCTGCAGCGCATCCGGCATGAGTTCCGGTGCGTGCCTCTCAGCCTCTGGCTGCTGCGCTGGGCCAGCCTCAGGCCTGGGCCCCTGCTGCCTGGAGGGCCCCCTGAGGCTGCTGAAGTGCCTTCGGGGAGCTGGGGGGGGGGCAGGGCTAACAGGTACAGACAGGGATGGTCTGGCCACACTGGCCTAGGGAGCAGGAAGCCGGCCCAGGGTGGGTGTGGTAGGTAGTCCTGGGGCGGCCCCTCAGTCACTGAGCCCCCTCTCCCCAGGGACGACCTGGACGCCCAGATCCGTCACATGCTCTTCTCCTGGGCTGAGCGCCAGGCTGGACAGCCGGGGGCAGTGCGGCGCCTGGTGCAGGCCCTGGAGCAGAGTGACCGGCGGGATGTGGCGGAGGAGGTGCGGGCTATCTTGGAGCTCGGCCGCCACAAGTATCAGGATGGCATCCGCCGCACAAGCCTGGCCCCCAGGGACCTGGCCCCACCTGGGCCCTCGGCCTCACGGTCCCCAGAGCCTGCCCAGGCCTAGACTGACCCGCCGACTCTGGCCTGGCCCCACGTGTGCTGCGGCCGGGCTCAGAGGCCCCCACTCCCACGTCTTCCCTGTGTGTGGGGACAGTGACCTCCGTGTGCAGCAAACAAACACGCGCTGTCTGGCTGCTCTCAGAGTTGGTTTGTTTGTTGGGTGGAGATCAGAGGCCGGGCCGCCGCTGGGGAGGGGGGAGCGGGGAGCGGGGAGCGGGGAGGCCTCCGGTGACCTTGGTCCTGCCCAGCACCTCCTGTGGGTCCCGATCTTCCTGGGAGGGAGAGGAGCCGCGGCTACAAAGTGACGGCTGCATCTTGGATACAAAGTCACCTGTGTGCGGGCTGGTGCACCCGCCTCCTTGGCTGACGCGGCGCCGTCCCTGGAGCCCAGTGTGGTCCCATCGCGCCTCCCGCAGGGCTGCTCCCGGGTCCCGCGCACGCAGGGCGCCCGGCGATCACGGCGTGGGCCCGGGTGCAGTGGCCACGCCGGCCGCGAGGGGGAGCCGGAGCCCGTGCGCTCCGAGGCCGGGGGCGGAGCGCGCCGAGCGGACGCACTTCTGCAGCGGGGCGCGCGGCGCGGCGGGGAGGCGAGCGCGGCGGCGGCGGAGCGCGGTGAGTGCCCGGCCGCCCCCTGGACGGAGCCCGCTCCGGTGCGGTCCGGCCGCGGGGGCGAGGGGCGCCGAAGTCGGCCCGCGGAGGTGACAACTGGCGGGACCAGGCGGCTGCGGGGGACCCGGCCGCGGATGCTCGGCTCCCCGCCGCCGGGTGTGGGAGGCCGTGCTCGGCCCCGAGCGGGGACGGGCGCGCTCCCCGCGCACACGTGTCCCTGCGGGGTGGTTGCCTGGGGCCCGAGCCCCGAGGCCAGGCCGCGGGGGGGTCACTCGTGGGAATGCGCCGGGCGTGTGTGGACACGTGCGTGGCTGGAGTCGCCATCGCCTAGCGGGGGGCAGCCCGGCTCTGGCGCCAGGCCCGGTGCGGACCGGTCCAACGGGACCGGGAGTGGAGCCGGCCCCTGAGCGGAGCCGCTGCCCCCGCCCACGCCGCCTCCGTCCGCGGGGTGGCGCCACCCCGGCCAGCGGAACGGAGCGCGTCTCTGGGTCGGGGGACGGGCAGGTGGGATGGGGAACGAGGGGCGGGCTCCACACCCGACCCTCAGCCCCATCGCCTGGGGGGGGCGTTTACCCGGGGCGCCTGGAGGCAGCGGCGTGGCCTGTTTGCCTGCCCTGAGCGGAGCCTGGCTGTGGGCACGGAGGGGCGGACAGTGCAGGCTGCCAGTCCGGGGCCTCGAGTTGGAATCTGAGCTTGGCTGGGGCTGCCCAGTTTCTATGGCAACATGGGGTCAAGGGTAGGGCCCACCACGGAGTGAGGACCGAAAAGGGGGGTTGGGAGTCGGATCCCTCTCCAGTTCTCTCCAAGACAGAGCCCGCCGCGCACTGCTCTCTGCCCTGCTGCCGCTTGCAGCTTGTGGTGGTGGTGTTGGTGCGGGGGACCCCAGAGCTGTCTTCTTGGGCTTGGGGTCCCCGGCTTCTGGGCCTGCCTCTCCCCCCTTACATAGTCCGTCTGGATTCCGGGATCCCCATCATCTAGGCGCCCTAACCCCAGGTAGGAGGTGGGGCCAGGGGATGCTCAGAAGACGGGGTTCCCTCAGTCCTCAGAGGGCAGTGCTAGGCCTGGGCGCTGGGGTGTGGCCCCTGCCCCCCGGGTCCGGCGGCAGGAAGGAGAGCTGGCTGTGACCGGTGTACCTGGAGCGGGGGGTGGGGAGGGAGGGGTCCGGTTGAAGTCCAGAGGGCAGACTCTTCTTTGTGTGCTGGGCCCAGAGAAGCAGGTCCCGGGCAGAGGCCCTGGGGT
This sequence comes from Myotis yumanensis, assembly GCF_028538775.1. NCBI lineage: Eukaryota > Metazoa > Chordata > Mammalia > Chiroptera > Vespertilionidae > Myotis > Myotis yumanensis. Next base: position 1,509,129 of record NW_027223761.1, on the reverse strand, counting down.
GTGAGCTGGTACGGGGGGGGGGGGGGGGGGGGGCACGGACACTTGGCAGGGCAGAGGGCTCTGGGAGTGCCCGTTCTCATGACCTCTGGACCTGCCAGGTGAGCAGGCCTGTGGCCTCTGAGACCCAGCCACTCCCTCCCCGGCCTTTGGTGGCCAGGAGCGTCTCCCTGTGCCCAGGGTGGGTGTCCCTGCATGCACCTTCCCCAGTGGACACACAGGTCCCACAGTCCCATCTCCACCCACGGCACCCGGTCCCCAGCAGAGGCCCACGGGGCCTGAGCACAGAGCCCCATCCTCAGGGAACCGGGGCTCCAGGCAGAGCCAGCCCGCAGGCTGCAGGCAGGAACCCACGGGGCAGCTGGGGCGCAGTGGCCAGGGGCTGGCTTCCCCGTGCGCCCGCGGCCTGGCTTGACCTGCTCAAGTCAGACCCACCGCCCTGTGGGCTGAGGCTGCCAGGAGCTGTCACACCCCTTCTCATCCCTTCTCCCGCCGCAGGGAGCCTCACGCCCAAAGTGAAAGAGAAAGTCCCCCCCCTCCGCCCCTCCCCGCCCGGAGACCAATCCCTGCCGCCGGCACCTCCCTCGCCGCTAGGGCTCCTCTGAGCGGAGGCTGAGGTCTCAGAGGAGAGTTCTGCACCTCGGGTGAGCGGACCGGATGGGGAGGCGGGGGCAGGACAGTGCGGGCGGAGGGCCTGCCGGGTGGGCAGGGCCGGCCTGACCTGGGAAAGCTAAGGTGAAGGTCACCAGCCCTCGGAGGGACCCCGGGTGTGAGCCAGCTGGGTGACGGTGGCAGCGCTGTGGCTGACAGCTCAGGCTAATTGGCGGTGCCCCCCAGGGGAGGCCCGGGGCCGGCGCTGGCTGGGGAGTCCTGCCCCTAGTGAGGGGGGCCCCACCGCCCCCACCGTAGAGTGGATGTGGGGAGCTCAGCCATCCCCCTCCCAGCTGCCCCCCCTTGCCCCGCACACCCTGGTGGATGGGTTCTGGGGTGTGTGTCTGGGAATGAAATTCCTGGGAAGGTGGAGAGGGGCGGGGGGCAGGGCTACGGGTGGGTGAGAGTGGTGCTTCCCCTCAGGAGAGATGTCTGAGGTCCAGCTGGGGGGTCCTGTGGGGAGACTCCGACCCCTTCCTCTGCTCACGGATGGGGGCGGGGGGCGCTCTGGGTGGAGGTGACTGACCCGGCTGGAAACTGTCCCCTTCCTTCCAGCCTCCGCTGCTGCCGCCCCCCCACCCAGGCGCTGGCCCTTTAAAGACGGCGCTCTGTCTGTGTGCACGTGAGCGCGAGCGTGAGGAGGTGCCGGCAGGACACGCCGTGGGGGGCCTGGAGGGGAATCTGCTGGCCCGGCACCTCCCCCAGTGCTGCACCCCAGCCGGGGTGGTGGTGGGGAGGCTTGGTGCCCCTCGGGGGGCGTGGGGGTGCCTGGTGGCCCGTCCCGCCGCTGATTCCAGCCCCTCTCCCTTCCAGGACAGAAGGGGGTTGAGATTCCCAGCAAGTGGCGGGCCATCTCCCACCTGCCAGCTCCTCCATCCTCCACCCTCCACCTCCCGGACTCCGCCTCCTACCTGGGTGCGCTCCAGTTAAATGGCTGATAAGCAGCTCAGGTGGGAATGCTCCTGCCGCCCTGGGCCCCACCCTCCCCTTGCCCCTGCCCTGTGGCCCAGGAAGCCCCACCCTCCCCTTGCCCCTGCCCCCTGCCCTGTGGCCCAGGAGGCCCCACCCTCCTCTTGCCCCCTGCCCCCTGCCCTGTGGCCAGGAGGCCCCACCTCCCCTTGCCCCCTGTCCTGTGGCCCAGGAGCCCGACAGGCCCTGACACTCCCTCTGCCCACAGCCTCCCAGCCAAGCTCATCAATGGCGGCATCGCTGGGCTGATCGGGGTCACCTGCGTGTTCCCCATCGACCTGGCCAAGACGAGGCTGCAGAACCAGCAGAATGGCCAGCGCATGTACACCAGCATGTGAGCACGCCAGCCGGCCGTGGGCGAGGCGCGTGCAGTGTGGGGGCGGGGGGGGGGGGCGGGCTCCTGAGCTCCACTCCTGGGGCCCCCCCCACCCTGTTTAACAAAAGGGGACGCTGAAGAGAGGACAGGCCTGGGGGTGCTGCTGCCTGGGCAGGGCTGGAGCCGTCGCCGTGCCCGGCTTGCGCCCAGCTCACCTGTCCCTTGGCCGCAGGTCCGACTGCCTCATCAAGACCATCCGCTCGGAAGGCTACTTCGGCATGTACCGCGGTGAGGCGCTGGCCGGGGAGGCGGGCGGGGTGGGAGGGAGGTGGGCAGGCAGCAGGCCTGGGCTGTGTGCCTGTGGACGGTCCCGAGGGGGGGCCCATCAGCTGGCCCTGGTGCTGGCGTCCGGGGAGGTGGATGACAGGGTGGGATCTGGAGAGTGGCCATTCTCCGCCCCCACCCTCCTGCCACCCCCACCCCCACTCACTGCCAGCGCCTGGCATGGCAGGATGCGTGTCTCTACCACTGGCTACAGCCTCCTTCTTGCCACCTTTAAAAAAATATATTTTTATTGATTTCAAAGAGGAAGGGAGAGAGAGACATCAGTGAGGAGAGAGAATCATGGATCGGCTGCCTCCTGCACACTCCACACTGGGGATCGAGCCTGCATCCTGGGCCTGTGCCCCGACCAGAATCAAACTGTGATGCTCAACCACTGAGCCACGCTGGCTGGGCATCTGCTGCCTTCTGAGAGCGGCAGGCCCTGTCTGTGCTGGGAAATGGGCGGGGGGAGCAGTCCTGCAAAGCAGCTTAGACAATCCCCCAGCCTGGATTTCCCCGAGGCTGTGTGGCCCTGAGCCCTGAGCCCTGAGCCCTGACTGCAGGAGGGCTTGCCTCTGCCCCGGCTCCAGCCCACGGGCTACGCTCAGCCTCGTCCATGTGGACCCTCTCACCCAGGGCCCTCACCAGAGGGAGCCCCTCTGTCCCCCGGGAGGTGTTCCTCAGGCGCCCACCTGGCTGGGACGGGAGGGTCATTTGGGGGAGAGCGAGCAGAGCGCCTGGAGGAGGCAGCACTGCCCTGTCCCGGCCTGGTCCCCGCCCTGCCTGGCACCGATGTGGGTGAGAGGGCAGGAGGCGGCGGCCAAGGATTGACTGGGGTAGGGCTCTGCCAACTGGAAGCAGTGCTGGCTGAGAGCCTCCCCAACATGATGTGCCCACAGGAGCCGCCGTGAACTTGACACTTGTCACCCCCGAGAAGGCCATTAAGCTGGCAGCCAACGACTTCTTCCGCCATCACCTCTCCAAGGACGGGTGAGGGGGGGCCCCTGCCTCCGGGCCAAGGACAGGCTTCCCTCCTGCTGCCCCTCACCTTGGCTGTGCGGGGCCCCCTCTCCCTCTTGTGTCCCGTCCTCCTTGTCCTTGCTCCCCCCCACCCCCCGCCCCCGCCCTGCACTGGGAGGAGTGAGGCAGGCACTGAGTGCTGCTCCAGCCCCATGGTCCTTGGCCCTGGGCCACGGCCTGCTCCCCATAGGCTGGGATTTGTGGGCGCTGACCAGCTTTCCTCTGTCCCCAGAGGGCGGGCTGAAAGGGTAACCCCTTGGGGCACTTGAGACCCCCAGCTTCTCCATCTGTCTGCACGAGAAGGGCCCTGCCTCCCTTCCCGGTTCCTGCCGTGGGGCCATCTGTTTGCCGGGCTCGGTGCCCGCGCTGCAGGGCCTGGAGGGGTGTCTGAGGCTGAGGGGTGCTGTGCCCCCACAGGGCTGCGTCTGCCTCCACTGCTCCCGTCCCCCTTCATCCCCTTCACACCCAGGCACAGGGGCGGCCGCCTGGGCAGCAGGGCCTCCGACTCTGTCCGTGACCCCCCCCCCGCCCCCCCTCCCGCAGGCAGAAGCTGACCCTGCTGCGGGAGATGCTGGCCGGCTGTGGGGCCGGGACCTGCCAGGTCATCGTGACCACCCCCATGGAGATGCTCAAGATCCAGCTCCAGGACGCCGGCCGCATTGGTGAGTGTGGCTGGGGGCCGGGCACCCAGCCCCGGGGTGGGGCAGCCGCCTGGCCCGGTCCCGGCCCTCACCTTGAGGGAGAGCCAGCCTGCCTTGTCCGCTTTCTCCCCAGCCGCCCAGAAGAAGATCCTGGCTGCCCAGGCCCAGCTCTCCACACAAGGGGGCGCTCAACCTGCAGTGGAGGCTCCCGCCGCCCCCCGGCCCACGGCCACCCAGCTTACCCGTGACCTGCTCCAGAGCCGTGGCATTGCCGGCCTCTACAAAGGACTGGGGGCCACGCTGCTCAGGTGGGAAGGGCTGGAGGAGGGAGGAGGGAGGAGGGAGGCTCGTCCACCCTGAACCTCTAGTCACCACCCCCCCCCACCCCTGCAGGGACGTCCCCTTCTCCATCGTCTACTTCCCCCTCTTCGCCAACCTGAACCAGCTGGGCCAGTCCGCATCCGAGGAGAAGTCCCCCTTCTACGTGTCCTTCCTGGCGGGCTGTGTGGCTGGGAGCACGGCCGCTGTGGCTGTCAACCCTTGTGATGGTCAGTAGGGGGCCCTGGGCCTCCCTCCGGCTGGGGGTGGGGGTGGGGGTGGGTGAGCAGCCCCTGACCTGGGCCTCCCTGCAGTGGTGAAGACGCGCCTGCAGTCGCTCCAGCGCGGGGTCAATGAAGACACCTATTCCGGGTTCCTGGACTGCGCCAGGTGGGTGAGGCCCCTCTGGCGGGGGCGTGCAGGGAGGCTGGCCCCGGCTCTGACCACCCCCCTTCTCCACAGGAAGATCTTGCGGAATGAGGGTCCCTCCGCCTTCCTGAAGGGGGCCTACTGCCGCGCCCTGGTCATCGCCCCACTGTTTGGCATTGCCCAGGTGGTCTACTTCCTGGGCATCGGGGAGACCCTGCTGGGGCTGCTGCAGAACCCCCAGCCCTGAGCCTGGGCCCCCCCGCACCCGCAGGACTAGAGTGGGCCTGGGGCTGGGCGGCCCGCCCAGGACCAAGCAGGGGAACGTCTCTGCGCCCCTCCCCGTGTGGATGGGGGCAGAGGGAGGGGTGCAGGGTCCACACACATGGACCGGAGGGGTCCTGCCTGCACAGCCACGGGGATCAATGTGTTATTTATGTAGAAATCACAGAAATCTTTACATTCCCGGAGCCAGCCCTGCCCCAGCTCCACCCTGGCCTGGGCACCCCCCGGGACAGAGCTGGTCTCTGAGCTGGGGGCTCCCAGGTGAGGGCTGGACGGGGTGGACCTTCTGCTCCAGGCTACCGGCTCGTCCCCAAAGGGGAGGCTGCACAAACCTATTTATTAACTTGCTGAGCACAAGTGGCTCTGTCCAGCCCTCCGTCCGTCCATCGGTCCAGCCTCCCCACTGCTGCTCTCACCTCGGCCAGCCTCGCAGGAGAATCGGGGTCTCCTGCCCCCCACATTGAGCCAGGAATCCCAGGCAGGCGGGGGGTCCACACTGAGTCTTGACTCCTAGGGAAACCCCACCCCCAGCTGTGGGACCCAACAACCCTCCTGGTGGGCCCCTCTGCCCCACCCCAGCCTGGGGGCCCAGAGCATGTGAGAGGTCTGTGTGCATATGGGAGAGCCGCTGCCCTTCCCACGTGGCCAGGCAGTGTGTGCGTGTGCGCACGCCTGTGCGTGTGTGTGTGTGTGTGTGTGTGTGTGCTGTGTAAACCTGTGCCCCGCTGACCCTGTCCAGAAATTGTTTCTCCGGCCCAGCCCCTCTTGCTGCACCTGCAGCTGACTGCTCTTCTGAGACCTGCACCCGGGTCTGACCTTGGCCAGTGGAAAGGGCAAGCGTGACCAGTATGGAGCCAGGGGCGCCTGCTCTGTTGGCAGGGGTGGCGGCCAGGAGCTGCCCTCCGGCCACCCTACTCTCTGGGCCCCTGCAGCCCCACCCGCCCGCTGTCCAGACCCCTCCCCATTGTGAACGGAGGCAGGCGCCCGCCCTGCCACCCCTGCCGGGTGATCGTGTTGGTGATTGGTCCTGACGTGCCGGTGCTGTGTCCCCCACCACCCAGGCCCCCTCTGAGGAGGCCCCTTCCCAGCGACACTACCTGGGGCCGAGGCCTGGCCCCCCGTCCGCGGTTGTGCCCGTCTGTTGTACCTTGGGAGCTGCTGCTGCTGCTTACAGATTTATATTTTTTTTCTTTTGAGGAGTTTTAAGAAGTGACTTTTTGTGTCTTGTCATGTAAGAAGATAAATAAATATTCTAAGTAGATGCCTCCTCTCTGAGACTCTGTTAGGGGCTGCGGGGGGGGGGGGAGCCCCTCTTATAAGCGGCCTCCCCTGCAGGCCTGGGTCCCCCTGCCCCCTCGCTGACGGGCACGTTGGCCCGACTCCCGCGCTGTCTGGGTTGGGGGTGCGGGAAGGCCAGCCTGACCCTAACCCACTCTTGGGGTTAAAAACGGAGCCAGGCCAGGCTGGTGTGGCTCAGTGGTTGGGCGTCCACCTATGAGTCACGGCGGGATGGGCCCGGGCACGTGCTGCCGCTTGGATCCCCAGTGCGGGGCGCGCAGGAGGCGGCCAATAATAATTCTCTCATCGCTGTTGTTTCTCTCTCCCTCCCTCCTTCTCTGAAATCGATAAAAATATATTTGGGGGGAAAACGGAGCTGGGGTGGGGCCCAGAGCGCCCAGTGGTCTGGGCGCCCGATGCAGTAAGGCGGGGGGCGGAGCCTGAGCTGATGAGGCCCCGCCCCCTCATGCGCAGGAGCACTGCATTGTGGGAAACTCCCGGTCCTCAGCCGCAGCTGCTGCTCCAGCCGCGGAGTCCCCGCACGGAGCACCCAGCGCCGAGGCGGGAGCGCCAGGAGCAGCGGTGTAAGGTGGCGGGGTCCGCGGCGCAGGGCCGGGCGGGATGGGGGCGCTCGGCGTGAGGCGGTCCCCTGCCTTGAAGGTCACTCTCCCGGGCACAGGAGCCCAGGGGAAGGGGGGGAAGGGAAGGGGAGGGGCAGCAGGTGACGTCAGCGTGAGTTCAAAATAAGCGAGAGCCTTGGGGGAAGCAGACCACCTGCCGGTCGCAAACTTGACTCCCAGCACCTGGGTGCGCCTCCAGATCGGCGGGGGCGGGTGGGGTGCTGGGCTCCTGGGAAGTGGAGCAGCAGCGGGGCCTCTCCCTGGGACACCCCCATCATGCTGTGACCTTCAGGCGACCTTCCATGTGGCCTGGGTGAGGAACCTGGGCTGCCATGGCCCCCCGCCCGGGGTGGGGGCGGGCGTTCTCGTCCTCCCAGGGGAGAGGGGACAGGCAGGGTCAGGTCTGCAGGGAGGGACGGCTAGGCCCAGGGACCAGGGGCCCAGCCCCTTCAGCCTGCCCTGTGCATTCAGGGTGGGGCCAGCCTTTCTTCCAGCCCAGACCCCCTCCTCCGCTGGCCCCTTGCTGAGGCTGACTGCCAGGTGTGTGCCCCGCTGGGCAAACCCGGATCCCCTCTGCCCGCCCGCCCCCCCCCCCCCCCCCAGGCAGGTGCAGCCTGTGGCTCGGGAAGGACACCCTGCCCTTGAGCTGCAGCAGGTGAGGCCGGTGCTAGGGGGGCGCAGGGCTGGTGGCCTGTCACTCCCCACCGGGCTTCTCCGGCCTCCTGGGGTCACCGCAGGGTGTTTGCATCCAGGTCCTGGTGGCCGGGGGCCACTCCCACCCTGCCGGCTCCAGAGAGCCCAGTTCCAGGTTTTCGCCCTACCCTGCCCCCTCCGCCTGGACCCAGTCCCTCTCAGAAGGGTACGTGGTCGGTGCTGCTCAACCCCCCTGGCTGCTGCCCACCTCCCCTGGCCACATACCCTCTCCGAGCTGGTGGCTCTCGCTCCCCTGCCAGGGCCTCCCTGCCCTGGGCCAGCGTCATGGACACGGCTGGAGTGTAGGGAAGACCATTTTATAGACAAGGAAACGGCAGTTCTGGCTGGGCCTGTGTGGGGGGAGGGTTTCTCCGGGTGTGGCCAGGGACAGGTGGAGGCTGGGCCCTGGCAGAGGAGGATTCTGAGCTGGGGCTTTTGGGGGGTCCAGGGGATTGAGAGGTGTCTCTATGGGGACAAGGCGGTGGGGACTGGACAGGATGGGGCGTCCTTGTGTCTCCCTCCAGGTCCACGTGATGCCCAGGGGTGAGCTGTCCTGAGCCGCTGTGGTCCAGCCGCCTGCTTGTCCGCACCCCCGCACAGCGTTATGGAGTCCAGAGGGAAGACGGCCAGCAGCCCCAAGCCCGATGCCAAGGTGCCCCAGGCCGGTGCGGAGGTCAGAGGCCCCCCGGCTGCGGACGGGAAAGGCCCCTCCGCCAAGCCTGGGAAGAAGGAGGCCCAAGGGGAGAAGCAGGAGCCGCCGGTGGCCCCTGCCCCGCCTCCTGCCAAGAAGACACCGGCCAAGGCGGACCCTGCCCTTCTCAACAACCACAGCAACCTGAAGCCGGCCCCCGCGGCCCCCGTGGCCCCCAACGCGGCCCCCGAGCCCAAGGGCCCAGGCGACGGGGCTGAGGAGGACCAGGTCCCCAGTGGGAGCCCGGGGGGCCGAGGCCCCTGCGCCTTCGAGAACTTGACCCCCCTGCTGCTGGCTGGGGGGGCGGCTATGGCAGCCGTAGCCCTGATTCTGGGTGTGGTCTTCCTGGCCCGGAAAAAATGACGGCTGCTGCCAGGCTGGGGACCAACCACCCCTGTACAGACCGTGGGATGTGCATGCGAATCCTCATAGCTGTCTACCCATAATCCATAGGCAATAGAGATACAAGCGCCCCAGACACCGAGGGAGAGAGACAGGCTGCCCCGGGCAGTGGGGCCACGCCCCCTTAGCTGGTCCCTAGCGTGTCCCCCTCCCCATCCCCCAGGCAGGGACCCGGCTCCTGGGTCCTGAGCAGCTCAGGGTGGAGCTGTGGTCTCAGGCAGATGGCTCAGGCCGGGGCACCGGGGCAGTGGGTGGGGTGGACCCTGAGCCGGCCAGCTTGTCCCGAGGGGCCCCAGTGGTCCGGGGGCTTCTGGCCGCTTCCTGACGAGCCCCAGGCAGGAGGGAGTCCTGAGGCGGACGGGTCCAGGCTGGGCTCCGACCTGGGCCCGGCCACGTGGGGACATTAAAGGTGTGGCTGTTTCACCTTCCCCTCTTCTGCTCTTTGCTTGCAGCCGGCGGGCGGGGGGCGGGCGGGCTGAGTCACTCCAGGGGCTGACCCGAGGCTTCGGTGCAAGTCCCATCTCCAGAGGGGCCACCTCACTTCCTGCCCTGAGCCCTCTCCCCATCCCTTGGTCCCTTGGCAATTGTCCCCCGGGGCAGGGGGGACAGCTGGGGGCAGGTAGGGAGGGGGTATCAAGGACCTGCCCCCAGCTGTGTCTGCCCCCAAAGGTGCCCCTGGAGAGGGCCCCGCCTGCCTTACCCAGCGTCCTTTGAGTCGAACAAGCGTATAAATGCAATAACAGGTAGAGTAGGACCACTTGGTGGGTGATCATCACCATGTCCACCGCCCCACTGTGCCCGCAGGGGGACCGTGCTGGGCAGCCCCTCTTTAGCCCACGTAGCCCCGGCGTGACCCCCAGCACGGTGGCAGCGGGCAGCTCTGGAGGGCGGCGGCGGGCACCGTGGGACCCTGACGTGCCCTTTCCTGGCCAGCCGGCCGCTGGAACGCTGGGCCTGAGTGGAGGCCGAGTCTACAATAAACTGTTGTCTCTCGGCTGGGCTGGCGTCCTCACCTGCATGGGTCTGGGAGAGTCGGGGTCCCCCGCCCCGTCAGGGTCAGGATCACCCCCACACCACCTGGCTTTCCAGAGAAGAGTCCCCCGGCCCTGCCCTGCCACCGCCATGCCCTTGACCCTGGTTGGCTCCGCTCACAGCCCTTCCGGGGCCGGCCCCACAGCCAGGCCTTCCTGCTGCCCGGGCCACACTGCGCAGGGGGGACGGGGACTTGGGGTGGGGGAGGGGGACCTGGTTCCTCGGGTTGGCCTCCAGCCAGGAGGGCCCTTTCTCTGCACCCCCTCTCCGCAGTGAGCTCCCCATCCCCGGAGGGCACGGGAGACTGCGGGGTGGGGGTTCCCTTCTCTCCTCACCTCCCACCCACAGCTCCCGGTGCCCACCTGGCCAGGCCGGCCCGGGACCCCAGCTGCAGGCGGCTGGCTGGCGGGGCAGGGGCCGGGGAGTAAGGCCCACGGGAACCGAGAAGCAATGCTGTGGGCCCTGCCTTCTCCGAGGGGCTGTACTGGGCACATCTTCCCCTCTGGTCCTCCCTGTGCCCACCTCCCAGACTGGCAGACCCTGGCGAGCACCCCATCTCGGGCCCAGACACGTTCCTTGCGAGCACCCCATCTCAGGCCCAGACACATTCCTTGCGAGCATCCGAACAGACCAGACGCCCGGCCCAGGCCTGCCCCATATGCAGCCTCCTGCTGGCCGCGCTGGGCTGCCCGCTCCAGCTGTCCCGGACTTCGCCCGACATTGCCCATCCCCTAGGCTCCTGCCCCCCACCCCCAGGCACCAGGGGGCCACTCAGCCTGCAGGCCAGCCCCTACTCCCATTCTCTATTCTGTGACTGGAACCGTTAAAGCAAACAACCAACTAACCCTCCTGACATTTGCGGAGGCGGGGAGGGAGCCCAGGCGGCGGGAGGCTGGGCTCTGGCGTCCTGTCTGGTGGGTCCTTTGGAGGCGGTGACACCCCCCCGCCCCACGAGGCGCCTCCTTCTGTGATGGGTTCCCTGTGAGGGTGTTGAAGTTGTTTCCAATTTCTTGCGACTGTAGACACAGCAGCAACGGGAATCCTTGGGATGCCCTTGGTGCCTGGCGTCTCAGCGGTGCGTATACTGTGGTTCTTATTTTTTAAAAATATATTTTATTGATTTTTTACAGAGAGGAAAGGAGAGGGATAGAGAGTAAGAAACATCAATCAGCTGCCTCCCGACACCCCCACTGGGGATGTGCCCGCAACCCAGGTACATGCCCTTGACCGGAATTGAACCTGGGACCCCTCAGTCCGCAGGCCGACACTCTATCCACTGAACCAAACCGGCCAGGGCTATACTGTGGTTTTTAAATAGTAAAATACACAGAACACGAAACCTGCGATTTATTCTAACCTTTAGGTGCACAGCTCGGTGGCATGAAGCGCATTCACATCATCTTCACATCATCGAGTAGCCGTCCCACCAGCATCCAGGACTCTGTCTGTCTGTCTGTCTGTCTCTCTCTCTCTCTTAAAATGTATTTGTGTTGATGTCAGAGAGGCAGGGAGAGGGAGAGAGAGAAACGTCAATGATGAGAGAGAAGCATGGATCGGCTGCCTCCTGCACGCCCCGCACTGGGGACCCAGCCTGCAGCCCAGGCAGGTGCCCCGACCGGGGATCAAACCCTGATCTCAGGGTTCACAGGTCGACGCTCAGCCACCGGCTACACCAGCTGGGCTGCAGGACTCTCTTCATTTTACCAAACAGACCCTCTCCCCCCAAACACCCCGCCCCTGCCCCTGCCACGCACCATCCTACTTTCTGCCCCTGTGGCTCTGACCCTTCAGGACCTCACGTGGGGTCACACGGAACGCGCCCTGCGTGACGGCCTCGTTGCACGTGTGCCGTCAGGGTCTCTCCGCGTCGCAGCAGGTGCGGGTTCGCTCCCTTTTAAGGCTGCGCAGCCCCCGTCGTGGGGGTGGCCGCACTGTGTCCACCCTCCGTCCACGGACACTCGGGCTGCCCCCGCCTTCCCACCGCCGTGACTGCTGCTGTGGCCACGGCGCGTGTCTGCTTAAGGCCCTGCTCCACGCGTCATGCCTGCCGGTGGGTCTGGGTGACACAGCGTGTGCCTGACGCTGCCGCCCGCCTCCTGCCCGGGATCAGCCACGCGGGCGCCGCTGCTCTCGCCCTGGCGACACCGGAGAGCGCGGCCTGACACGCCCCTTTCACCGGTTCTGGGCCGTCTGGGTTTGGCTGTGATTGTGCATTTGCCTTGGGTGGAATGGCCTCGTCTCCCTTACTTGTTGGGCCTCTCGATGTGCTCTGAGTATGAGCCTGAGCCGCACTGCAAACACCGCCGCTCCCTGGCCGGCTCGCCGCTCGCTGTGTCCTGAAGGCGAAATGCTGACACGGAGTTTATCAGGCGCCGCGTTGGGCCGCGTGAGCTCTGGAGGTTGGCGGGCGGACGTTCTCCCTCGTTCTCCTGGATACGCTTGGCATCTGCTCGCACTGAGGCGTGCAGCCTGCTGGACGCCAGGTTTGGTGTGTGGAGGCTGGAGATGGTGCTGTCTCCTCCACCAGCAGGTCTGAGGGTGCAGCCCAGGAAGCGGGCCCTCCCGCAAGGCCGCGCTGCCCTGCCCACGCCTGGAGCGTGACATCGTGTTGTAAGGCCCTCCTGTTTGCTTCCCTTCAATTCCCACTCGCTCAGCCCCTGGCGGCTCCTCCCCGGAGGTCAGAATCCCAGAGCTGAGACCTGGGCCCTTGGTGGGCTCTGGCGCTCGGCTGCCTCCCGCACGCCCCCTGCTGGGGACCGAGCCCACAACCCGGCACGTGCCCTGACCGGGAGTCAAACCAGCAACCTCTTGGTTCCTGGGTAAACACTCAGCCACTGAGCCACACTGGCCGGCTCCACAGAACTACTTTTAGGGTCTAAACCAGCGGTTCTCAACCTGTGGGTCGCAACCCTTTGGGGGTCGAATGACCCTTTCACAGGGGTCGCCTAAGACCATCGGAAAACACATATATAATTACATACTGTTTTTGTGATTAATCACGATGCTTTAATTATGTTCAATGTGTAACAATGAAAATACATCTTGCATATCAGATATTTACATTAAGATTCATAACAGTAGCAACATGACAGTTATGAAGTAGCAACGAAAATAATTTTATGGTTGGGGGTCACCACAACATGAGGAACGGTATTAAAGGGTCGCGGCGTTAGGAAGGTTGAGAACCACTGGTAAACGAAAGGCCAGGCACCAAAGGGCTCAGGTATAAGAAGTGCACACGACCCACAGGGCCGCCTGGGGAACGGGAGCTCAGGGGCAGCAGCACCCCCAGGGCTCCAGGTGGACCCCGAGACTCCACTCTCAGCCTTTGCATTCTGAGCACCAGCACCTCAGGACGCCGTCCTGCCACAGGTGGGCGCCATAGGGCACAGGCGCCTGAACAGGGCGGAAGACGGTGCACCTGTAGGGGCCACTTTCTGTTTCCTCTCTAGCGCCCCTCCCACCCCCAAGAGTGTGCAACTCCTTTGGGGCCCCACCCCGAATGCATTCTTGGTCTGTCGGGGGTAGGGCTGGCCAATGCCTCGAGAACCCACCTCCCCCAGATCTGGGCATGGGCTGAGGGTGGTTTCAGAACCTCTTCCTCCATCAGGGGGGCCGGCGGGGGTGACTCCCCACTGCAGACCCTCACCCTGGCTGCTGGGCCAGAGCCCTCCGACTCCCGGGCCTTCAGCCGGCCCCCACCCAACCATCCTCCCCTCTGACCTCACACCTGCTCCCAGGGCCGGGCAGATAGACGCTCCCTGCCTCCCAGTGACCGGCCGTGGCACACCTGGGCATCTCTGTGGCCCGGGTGTGTTCCCAAAAGGAGGGTGTCACCAAGGAAGAGAGCAGGAGGCCCAGCAGCACCCAGAGGCCACACGGGACTGAGCCTTCACAGGCTCGCCCACCTGGAGCTGCGGCACACCTAACCACGCCAACCTGGACGGGTCACGTGCGGAGACAGACCAAAGGTGATGCCCACATAGGGGGCCTGGACTCGGCGTCTGCTCCCCCTGCCCGGGTGTGTGAGCCCACCAGGCACCCTGCTGCCCCCAGGTGTACAGAAGGTGCACACCATGGGCACAGGTGCGCGCACACACTGGCCTCCCCACGGTGTTGCTGCCGCCTGGCTTCCTCCTCCATCCTCTTCCTTAGAGACAGAAAGGACTTAACGAGTCCCGTGGTGTGAAGAGGCCGGCTCCTGAGCTCCTGGAGCCGCAGGGCTTCCCCGCCACGAGCACCTGCACCTGAGCACCTGCACCTGCGTCTCAGCCAGCTCAGGGCCTGGGGCGGTGCAGGGGGTGCTGGGCCAGCAGGAGGACCCCGTGGTCTTCCTCCAGCTCCTGGGTCTGACACCCAGGGACTTGCATGGTGGGGAGGGGATCCCTCCCTGGACCCAGAAGGCTCTCGACTGGCTAGGCCCAGCCGGTGGTCTGACCTCAGGCCTGCTGGTCTCCATCTAAACTCCTCCACCCACCCAACACAGGCGCCAGGTTCCCACCTGTCCCGTCCCATGCCCTGCCACCGCCAGGAGCCCCAGCTCCTCCTCAACCTCCCAAGGGAGGGTCCTGAGTGGGTGGGGCAAGGTGCTGCTGACTGTGCCCGGGGAGCATGGGGCTGGGCTGGGCAGAGGGCAGCGCCTGTGCTGTGGAGGCAGGGAGTGTCCGGTGGAGGGACCTTGGCCTGGACTTCAGCAGTTCCCACTTGTGACAAAGGGTTGCCTAGTCAGCAGCGGCTGGCAGGACCTGGGGCACCCTGCGGGGGGACTGAGGGTGCCCAGGGGCAGGGCCACTCCCTCTTTTTTAAAAAAATACATTTTTATTGACTTCAGAGAGGAAGGGAGAGAGAGAGAAGATGATGAGAGAGAATCATTGATCGGCTGCCTCCCGCACGCCCCTTACTGGGATCGAGCCCGCAACCCCGGCACGTGCCCTGACGGAAAATGGAACTGAGACCTCCCGCTCATAGGTTGATGCTCAACCCCTGGGCCACCCTCTTAACCCCAGCTTGGGCCCGAGCCCTCCACGGGCCTCCCTTCTCTCCAGCCAGGCCTTAGAGAGCGCCCTCCACCCACTGAAGGCCCACGTGTCCACCCCCCACCCCTGCCTCCCGGACAGTCTGTGCTAAAACTGCCTCTAATGCAACCTGGCCCGACAGCACTTGGACGTTCCTCACCTAACTCGGCACCCCCATCCCAGGAAGCGACACCCCAGCTTCCAGGGGCTTAGCTGAACCCGAGAGTGGATGCTCTGTCTCCCCCACCATCCTGGTGGGGCCGAACCCGCCCCGGGGCCCCACCTGCAGACCCTCCCGGTTAGGAACCCCTCTGCCTGGAGCTCCAAGCCTGGCCTCCTCAGAGGGGCCCCCGCCGCCTCCCTCCTCGCCCTCACGCTGCCCCGCACCCAGGGCCGCACGGCTCCCAGGGATCGCGAGTCCCATGCCCGATCCACAGGAAGGGACCCTCGGCCGGGCAACTCCGCCCAACCCCGGGGTGGCGGGCAGTGCCCGTTGCCAGAGAAAACGCGAGGGCAGCGAGAGAAACAAGGTCGCGCAGGGGTTCGACCCCCGGAACTTCCTCCCGGCGCTGCCGCCAAGCTCGGGGCTCCGCGCGGGGCCTCCGGGGGCGCCGTACTGGCTGCGCGGGGGAAGGACCCGGGACGCTGCAGAGGGGGGCGGGGCTGGAGGACGGCGCATGCGCCCAGGGCTGCTCCAGGCCCCGCCCCCAGGCCCCGGCGGCACGTGACCAGCGCTTCCCCGGCCGGGTGCGCGCGCAGGCAGGCAGGCTCCGCGCACGCGCAGTCCGCGCCGACTGCGGTGGAGCCCATGGCGTCCGAGCGGCTTCCGAACCGGCCCGCATGCCTCCTCGTGGCCAGCGGCGCCGCCGAGGGTGAGGCTCGCGCGGAGGGGGGCCGGAGGGAGCCGGGGGGGCCGGGGGGACCGCGCGGGAGGGCGAGGCAAACGCACCCGCTGAGGCCGGAGGCCCGCCCCCTCGAGCGGCTCAGCCACAGTCTGAACGCCTTGTGGGGCGCCCAGCGGGGAGGCGTCCTGGGCCTGCTGCGGGGGGGCAGTGGGTGTCCCCGGGCGTGGGCCTGCCTGACGGGTGGGTCACGAGCCTGTGCTGTTCAGTGCGCACGCCCCGGAGGGTGCGGTCGGAGAGGGACTGTCCGGTGGGCGGGGAGGTAGATGCGCCGGGACCGGGGACCCCGGCCCCGCCAGGTGTCAGGGACCCGGAGAGGCCCGGGGCTCGTGGGTCCCGTGCTGCCCGCGCTCTCCCGCAGGGCCTGGGTGCCGGGGGCCGGCAGGAAGGAATGGGCAGATTCGGGCACCTGGTGCCGCTCTGAGCTCTTCCCGGGTCCTCGCCTGTGTCCCGTCACGGAGGGAAGTGGCGAGCCCACGGCCACCGGGAGCGGCTGGAGGACCGGGGTTGGGGCCGGGGTCTCTGGAGCCTGGTCTGCTCAGCTTGTGTAGCTGCTCAGTGGGCCAAGGAGGAGGACCGGGTCACGGGGTCACCGTGTGCTGAGCCCCGGGGGCCCTGAGTGGCCTGTGCCTAGAATGCGGGCGGGAGCCAGGGTCCTGCCCCCACCCCGATGGGGAGCTCAAGGGTCGGAGGAGCCATTGAAAGGGTTCAGGGTCGCACCAGCTTGGCTGTGCCAGGAGCGGGGGATGTTGAGAACATGGGGCGGGCACAGCCCTGAAAGGACCACTAGGCTCTGGGCAGGACCAGCGGGCCCGCCTAGTCCCCTTGGGGTCCTGGGGTGAAGGGGGCGGGGGTGGGAGAGCAAGGGTTTGAGGAACTGGGAAGGGGGGTGATTGGGAAAGACTGTTTTTGCTCAATGTAAGGACTTCCTACAGTGAACATGTACTAACTCGTAAGCGTGAATAAAGATGAACGTGAGGTTTAGGGATTGGGTCCCAGGATTGAAACAGGTGGAAGGATGCGGTCAAGCCCATTTAGAGGTGACGTCCCTGGTGGGGCCGCAGCCCCTCGCAGCCAGGAGCTTCCAGACGGCGCGGGCAGAAGGGGGCCGGAGCCCACGGGCGTTCAGGAGCTCCTGTGAGGACAGGGCTGAGACTGCCCTGGCCCAGGAGGAGGGGTGGGAATGCACCCACCTTCCTGTGACAGGAGCCACAGCCCCACCTCCGTGGGCAGGAGCCTTGCCCTCTGCCGCCCTCCCTGGCTCAGCCTGGTGGAGTGGGGGCTCCGTCGCTCCCTCCCGGGCCTAACGGGATAAACCAGGCCCTGCTGGTTTAATGAGAGGGAACCTCACACTTGGGTGTGCCTTCTGGAAAGGCCTCTAGGGCCAGACTGGGGAGAGAGCCGGGGGGTGGGGGGTAGGGGGGAGAGTCCCGGGGTGGGGCCCTGGGATGAGGTGTGGGGGGGGGGGGCTGCTCCTCAGGTGGTCCTGGAGCAGGAGAAGCCTGGGGGTGGCCAGGCAGCTGCCTCGGGCAGGAGGGGCTGCCAGCCCAGCACCCACCCACGTGTCTTTCTCGCAGGAGTGTCAGCCCAGTCCTTCCTCCACTGCTTCACATTGGCCAGCGCTGCCTTCAACCTGCAGGTGGCCACCCCTGGGGTAAGTCCAGCCCCCTTTCTTTCTGGGGGTGGGGGGTGGGGGGAGAGTGCTGTCGCTGGGATAAGGGGTGAGCCGAGGCTGCTGTGACCCTCGGGATCTGGCGTGGGCAGAGGGTCCAAGACCCACTGGGATTATGGGTCAGCGTCTGCACAGAGAAAGGAGGGCGCAGACCTTCCAGCAGGAGGGAGTGCAGCCCTCCGGTGCATGGGGCCCGGTCACAGCAGTGATGTGCTAAGGGTTTCCAGGGTCACCCTGAGGTGGGTGGGACATTGGCTGCCGCTTTATCGGCGACTGAGGACCAGTGTGGGCGGGTGGGGCTGACATGGAGCTTGGGTGCGTGGAGCTCTGGTGAGAGGCCTGGGCTGTTGGGTACCTTTGTCCCTGAGGGGCTGCCATTGGTCCTGGGCTCCCTTCCTTGTTCTGAGCACCCCTGTGAGCCAGCAGGGTGTCCTCGCTGACCTTGGGCCTCGGGGCTCCGCAGGGGAAGACCATGGACTTTGTGGACGTGAGTGAGAGCAATGCACGCTGGGTGCAGGACTTCCGCCTCAAGGCCTATGCCAGCCCCGCCAAGCTCGAGTCCATCGACGGTGAGGGCCCGAGACCTTGGAGGGTCGGGCGTGTGGGGTTCCAGGTGGGTTTGTGGCCCCACAGCGCTCCCTCACTCTACTCCTGGAGCTCCCTAGGGCTTGCTGCCAGGAGCTGTGGCTGTCTATGGCCGCCCCCCTCCTGCGTCTTGGGCCCAGAGTTCCCAGCTGCCTCTGCGGGGAGAGGTGGCGGCACGTGGAGATGGGAGGCAGGAATGGTCCATGGGCTGTGGGAGCCTTGGCCGGGGTAGGGACAGGGACAAAGGATGGTGTCTGGCGGCAGGAGCAAGAGGACTGACTGGCCTGTGGTCTCCCCAGGTGCCCGGTACCATGCCCTCCTGATTCCCAGCTGCCCCGGGGCCCTGGCCGACCTGGCCAGCAGTGGGTCTCTGGCCCGAATCCTGCAGCACTTCCACTCGGAGAGCAGTAGGTGACCCCTGTCCTGGGGGTGTGTGTCGGGGGGCGCTCCACAAACGGAGGGGAGGCAGGAAGGTGCCTGTGCTGGGGGTGGGCGCGGCAGCCGTGGATTTCAGGGTTCAGGTCTTGGGGCTGAAAATGTCAGATCACTTCAATGTAGAGCCCCGGGGGTCAAGTTTACTCAGCTGTTCCACACATGAGGGTGGGCACTCCCAACCCTGCCCTTTGGCCAGCACCCCTGTGGGCCCTCTGCCTGGCCCCCTCGGGCTGGGGGCTGTGCGCCCTGGGCCCCTCCGCGGGGGGAGGGCAGGATGCTGGCTTTGTTCCTGGTGGGAAAGCCCCGGGTCCAGGCTGGGGCCGAGGCCAGCAGGGCTGGGAGAAAGGCTGCTCTGGAGACCTGGCCGGCCGCCCTGGTCTGCCTTGGGCTCAGAGGCACATGTCTGCTCATTAGGGACCAGCCGACAAAAACCCAGGCTCCACACAGTGTCCTTTGTCGGTGAGAACGGGCCTCCTGTCCCCAGCACCAGCCACCGGGACAGGCAGCGATTGCTCCCGGCCACCACAGCCGTGGGAACGCACTTGTGCCAGGCAGCCTCTGGGTGGCAGGCCCGGAGCCAGGGCGGCGCTGGCAGGGCAGGGGCACTGCCTGGAGCCCTGAGAGAGGGAAGGAGGGCGGGCGCCTTCCCACTGCAGTCAGGAGGGGCGTCTCCAGGTGGGCTGCGCTCAGGCAGCGGTGACAGCGGTGACGGTGGTGCCCTCAGAGGGCGAGTGGGGCCTGGAGGGTACAGGCCGTTTGCCCTGAGAGGGCCAGGGGGGCGGTGAGTGCCGCTGGGCTGGCAAATGGACCTGCTTGCCCTCGAGACGCCTCCTTGTGCTTGTTTCTCAGCCACCGGAACTGGAGGTTTGAGCCGGAAGCAGCAGCTCCCCGTGTTTCCAGCGGCGGGGCAGCGGCCTCCAGGAGGTCGGCTGTGGTGGGTGGGGTGTTGGGAGAGGGCCAGGCCCCCGGCCTCCAGGACCTCAGCCCCGCCCGCCGCTGCTTTCAGAGCCCATCTGCGCGGTTGGCCACGGGGTCGCCGCGCTGTGCTGCGCCACCAACGAGGACCGGTCGTGGGTGTTCCGAGGCTACAGCGTGACTGGGGTGAGTGCAGCAGGGCCGGGCGCGCTCAGGCCTGAAGCACAGGGACGGCCGGGACGCTGGGGCCCACGGTCCCCTCTGGCCGGGTGACACCACTTGTCCAGACGGCACCATGCTTGCCGTTGTCTGTTGTCTCCTGGCATCACGGAGGCCCGTTCAGGCTGTGGGTGAGGACAGAGGCCCTGCCTCGCCCAACCCTCACAGCCCCGCTTTGCTTTGCTTTGCTGGCTGTGGGCATGGGGAGGAGCGGGCTCGGGTTGAGCTTGCTTTGCGCCTGACCAGGAGCCAGGGCGCCCGGGGCGGCTCAGCATTCACAGGTGGCCGGGAGCGGGCCGGGAGGTCCTGGGCAGATCTAGGAGGGAGGGTCCATGTGGCGAGGACTGAGGCCTGGCTGCTGGAGGCGGCACTCAGCTGGTCTGGTCCCAGGTCCAGGTCCAGGTGAGGACCGGACAGGAGAGGAGCCTGGGCGACTCCTCAGTGCTCCTGTGGCCCCGGCCCCCACCCCACAGGCCGTGGCTCTGTTCCACCTCCAGGCCTTTCGCTCACTGCAGGGCTCAGCTCCCGCTGGCCTCCCATGTGCCTCGATGCTGGGGGAGGGCATGTCACCCCGGAAACCCACAGCAGGAGGGCCTCCCCCGGGGTTCAGCCTTGGAGCAATGCTGTGCTCCTTCCCAGGGGGAGGGCAGGGCCCTGCCTGGATGGGCTCTGCCTGAGCAGCGGATGCCCTTTCCCCGCAGCCCTCCGTGTACGAGCTCGTCAGGGCCCCTGGCTTCGCCCGCCTGCCTCTCATCGTGGAGGACTTTGTGAAGGACGCAGGTGCCAGCTTCAGTGGTGAGCTGGGCGCTGCTGCAGGCGACGGTGGGACACACTGGCCAGGCCAGCCTCCTGGGACTGAGCACCCAGCTGACCTCGGTGGCTGGCGGCTCTGAAACCCCGCAGGCTGACCTGGAGCTCACAGCCCCGGTGGGTGGGCCGGGCTGGGCACTGCCCGCATGGGGTGTTGTCTGAGGCCTGTGCCCTCGGGTCTCCTGCAGCCAGCGAGCCTGACGCTGTGCACGTGGTGCTGGACCGCCACCTCGTCACGGGCCAGAACGCAGGTTCCACTGTGCCCGCCGTGCAGAACCTGCTCTTCCTCTGCGGCAGCCGGTGAGGGGCGCGGGCGATGGGCGATGTGAGGGCTGCTGGGCCACGTTCCCTGTGATGGCTGCTGCTGGCGCCCGAGCCTTGACCTGGTATCCGTCCTGCAGGAAGTGACGCGGTCGCCGCTGAGCCAGCCTATCTGCCAGTGATGCCACCACCTCCAGAGGCCCAGGTCCCCAGAGGCTGCGGGACTCAGGCCTCCAGGGCCCGAGCCTCTGACAGCTCCCGGGGCTGACTTCACCCGACCAGGCCCCTGGGACTGCAGGGCCTCCAGGCTCAGCCTGAGGGGGTCGGGTCTTGGCGGGTGTGAGGCCAAGGGTGCTGCAGGGGCACCTGGTGGGGCTCGGGTTCCATGTGGAGCAGCCCACAGGGAGTCGGTACCCAGAGAATCAGCTGGGGCGTTCCAGGGTGGGGTCGTGGCCCCTCTGGTCTTCCTGGACCAGCACTGGGTGTCTCCCTCTGCCTGTCCCTGGCACCCAGGTCGGGGAGCTGAGGCCGACCCTCCTGGGAGCCAGGATGATCACGCTGGCCCAGCAGTGACAGGCAGGGGTACCGGAGTCGGTACCTGTGCGGTGAGGGCCGTGCCCAGGCCGGTCTGTCCCCCAGCCTCCGGGTGTTGGCTGAGTGGGGAGGGGCCCGCTGGCTGGAGCTTGGTCAGCACTTTTGACTTGGGTCCCAGGTGAAGGGGAATTAATCTTGTGGTCACAGCTCCAGGCCCCCAGACTTGCCCCGATTTTAACTTTGCCTCTTGTGTGGGTTCAGTGTGGTGGTGACCCATGTCAGTCCCGGGTGGACCTCAGGGCAGACGGCATGGCACCGCATCCCTGACGTGGAAACACTGTTGACCTTTGACCTTCAAACACAGCCCAGGGGCTCCTTAGACAGCGCTGCACAGGCCCCGCCCTGCGGCTGCTCTGAGGGTGTCAGGGTGGACATAGCAAACAGGAGCTCCCTTGGAAGGAGGCCCTGGACAGGCCTCTGCTGGGGACGCCGGGCGGCTGTCCGGAAGCCTCCCTCCCAGCACAGCCTGACCACCCTCAGGCTTCCCCGGGTGCCTGGCTGGGCTGTGGCCTGTGGTTGGGGTCCCCCCTGGAGCTGCATCTGCTGCTTCCAGCCCCTGGGAACAAGCAAGTCGGCCCCCAGGCCCGGCGCTTCCTCCCGGCCCCTGACCAGCTCACACTCCACATTCCTGTTGGCATTTCCCGGAAGGCGACTTGGCCTGGTGTCAGCCCCGTCCCCAGGTGCCACCACATGGTGACGGGTGGCTGTCTGCACAAACCCGGCATTATCTGTGTCCCCGTAAAGCTGACCGTTCCTGCTGAGGGTTCTGACCGGCACGTCTACTCTGCCCCGGTCGGCCGTCCCCTGGGCCGAGGCTCTGCTCCCTGCAGCTCGGCCCGGGAGGGGTGGGAGGAGGAACCAGAAAGCCCCAGGAGGGGCAGGGGCGGGTTTGGAGCCTGGCTTCCTGTCCTTGCCTCTGGGGTTCCCCACTCGCCCAGGACACCTGCAGCAGCGTTCTCAGGAATGAATGGACAGACTGGCCCCATGCGTGGCATCTTGTTAAGGGGCAGCGTGATCGCCATGTGGTGGGACATTTGCCGTGAAAGAATGAAGTCCTGCCCAGCCAGCGTGGCTCAGTGGGTTCAGTTCCCGGTCGGGGCACATGCCTGGGTGGTGGGCTCAATCCCGTGTGGTGCGTGCAGGAGGCAGCCGATCAGTGATTCTGTCATCAGTGATGTTTCCGTCTCCCTCTCCCTTCCTCTCTGAAATCAATAAAAATGTCCTTTAAAAAGACACACAATGAAGTCCTGAGGACGCCCTACGTGGTGGACGGGAGAACGTGCCGAGTGAAGAAACGGCCGCATGGTCCCGTTTGCAGGAGATCCTGACCCAGCGGCTCGGTTTTGGCGGGAATGGGGCACGTGGACGTGCTGTTTTGGGGGGACTTCTGAGCTGAGTGCTGACGGTCACACACCCCAAGTACTGAAACCGCCCTGTCAGACATCCATGCCGACCCCAGGGCTGGGAGGCACCAGGAGTGGGGGGTCCGGGTGGGGGCAATGCCCCTGCCCCCACTGCTGGACACCCACCCAGGACGGCTGAGCTTGTCCAGGACAGGCCGGGCACTCAGGACGGCGCAGCCCCCGGGGGGCCCGTCCCTGGGCCCTGAGAACTGCAGCCACGAGCCCTGCTGCTTTGGAGCACGTGGGACTCGGCCTCATCAGCTTGCAGTGGCCCGTCCCGGGGTCCCCGGGGAAGGCTGTGGGGAAAGGTGGCCAGTCGAGTTCCCAAAGGGAAAGCAAGCCCAGGTGGGGAGGGCAAGGCGGCTCCCTGCTGACCCTTGGGTGTCGCCAGAGCAGTGTCTCCGCAGGTCAGTCCCTGACACATTTCTGCCCACACCCGACAGAAGGGCCAGACGGGAGACACGCCCCCTGATCCTGCTCCCTGGGCACTGGCTCCTGGACAGAGTCCTCGCCCAGCCCTCGCCCTGCCTGGCTCCCCTCCAGGAACAGAGGCTGGTCCTTCCTCCTCCCTCCACCCATCACCGCCCCAGGCCCTTCCCAGCACAGCACGTGGTGCCCCAAGCCCAAACAGTGCCCTAGTGTGTTCTCAGAGCTGCACCACCCCTCCAGGTTCAGGGGCGCAGCCAGGACCTCCCAGGTTAGATGAGCCAGTGCTGCTGTGCTGAGCTGCCCCACCAGGTGGCACCACTGACCTGCCCGCCTGGTCAGGGCCTCAGTTCAAGGAGCCACAAGAGGCAGCAGGTAGTGGCATGCGCACAGCCCAGGGGGCCCAGCACAGCCCTTGGCCCCATCAAGGGATCTGGGCACAGGAAGAGCTCAGATGGGTCCCCACCCAGCAGCGGGCAGTGCTGCCCCCTCTCGGGTGGGCCCAGGTTGTAGCTGGTGGCAGGGGCAGCTGGTGCCGAGGGGCACGAGGCGTCAGGAAATGAAGCTTGGCACAGAAAACACCTGCTTTAATGCATTAGGCAGAATTTTACACAAAATCAGAAACCCATGATCCGTCCCTGCTGCAGGTAGTAAAAAATGAAAGATTCGTGGCCGGACTTGTGCAATCAGACCCAAATCCAAAGCCCGCGCTGACCTGTGGCCGGGCCTCAGGCTACTTTCCATTCTCCGCGCTGAACATTCGGTCCTACAGGGGGAGAGGGAGGGGCCAGGAGAGGCGGTCAGGCTCCCTCTGTGGGTCCACACCGCCGATGGGGACCGGGCGGCACACCCAGGGTCCCTAGAAGTGCCAGCTCTGCCCGCTCACCCGGCACTCACCGCCAGCACCCGCTCCAGCTTCACCGCGTCGGCAGCGAACTTGCGGATGCCGTCCGAGAGCTTCTCCACGGCCATCTGGTCCTCGTTGTGCAGCCAGCGGAAGGCCTTCTCGTCCAGGTGGATCTTTTCCAGGTCGCTGGCCTGGGCTGGAACAGGCAGCAGGCCCTCCTCACCGCCCGACCCGCCACCCCACCCCCTGTGCCCTCCCTGCCCTGTCCCCCACCCCTCAGGGAACCGAGGTGCAGGCAGCCACCGCAGGGGCTGGGCCTCACCCGCCTTGGCCGACAGCGTGGGCACCAGCTTGCTGCTGTCCTTGAGCAGCTCCCCCAGGAGCTTGGGCGAGATGGTGAGGAAGTCGCAGCCTGCCAGTGCCTTGATCTCGCCCGTGTTGCGGAAGGAGGCGCCCATGACGATGGTCTTGTAGCCAAACTTCTTGTAGTAGTTGTAGATCTTGGTGACACTCTTCACTCCTGGAGGAATGCCCTGGGGTCACCACTGCGCCCGCCACCCTGCCCACCTCGCACCTGCCCCGGGGCCTCCAAGGGCCACTCACCAGGGTCCTCCTGGGGCTCGTAGGACTTCTTGTCCGTGTTGGCCACGTGCCAGTCGAGGATGCGCCCCACGAAGGGGGAGATGAGCGTCACGCCCGCCTCGGCGCAGGCCACGGCCTGGGCGAAGGAGAAGAGCAGCGTCATGTTGCAGTGGATGCCGTGCCGCTCCTCCAGCTCCCTGTGGGGACGCACACGACTCAGCCCGGGCTCTGGCTGACGGGCTGCAGCTGATCCGGTTCATTTCCTCCTCAAACCCAGTTACACACAGGGACAGAGGCAAGGGAGGTCCCCAGCCAGCACCTGCGCCAGCACGGGGCCCGGCCCTCACCTCAGCCAGAATGGCCTGGGGCTGGACACCAGCTGTCCTCTCAGGCCACAGTGCTGCCTGCATCTCACCTGGAGCCACGGCCTCCTGCCCTCTCACCCTTCCCAACCTACCCTGCGGCAGCCCGTCCGTCCACCGTGACATTCTGGGGCTGAGTCCTGAGGACAGGGCAACGGCCACGCTCTGCCATGTGGGTGGGGCCAGGGCAGTGACAGCTGGATCTCTGCTCAGGCCCCTCTGGCCACAAATTCCCACCACAGGGGACAGATTAGAAGGGCTCCACCGTGTGGCCACATGGGGGTGGTGAAGAGCCCACACCCACAACGGGCAGCAGTGCCATTCCTCCAACAGGCACAGTGACTGACCAGATGACTGAGTGTGTGCTCAGGAGAGAGGACACAGGGCCACACAGCCACGTGTCCACGCAGGATGAAACGGACACAGAAGAGGCAGCGCGCACACAACGAAACATTCGACTTGAAGGGACGCAGCCCTGATGGCCACAGGGTGAGCCCTGGAAACAGGCTACGGGAGAGGCCCCGTGTCCTGAGCCCACCCTGTGAGGCGTCCAGAACAGGCAGCGGAGTGGGGAGCCGTCGCAGGGCGGGGCTGCAGCGGACACCAGGCTCCCGGGCATGGCTGTTCCCGCCGGTGAGACCAGAGGGCCGCCCCCAAGCCTCACACCTCCGCCTCCACCAGGCATAAGAGGCTCTGCCTATGGACTGAGAGCCTGAGGAGGACGGCGGGCGACACAACACGCCTGTGGGGTCTCACGGGGCACCTGTTTCTGAGGGTCACCAAGCAGGACCTTGGGACCTGGCCCTAGACACACCCGGCTCCATCAGCTGGGCCACGGCCACCCCCTGGGGTGGGGACACTTACTTTCCAGCCTGAATTCCTTCCCAGGTGGACGACAGCTTGATGAGAATCCGGTCCTTGCTGACGCCAGCATCCTTGTAGAGCTCGATGAGGCGCCGGGCTCGGGCCACCATGGCGTCCTTGTCGAAGGAGAGCCTGTAGGAGCCGGGCGTGGTGAGGGGCAGCAGTGGCGCCCTGGCTCTGAGCCACTCAGAGCCCCGTCTCCTGATCGCCTTCCCTCCCGTGACGCCAGAGCCCGGCTGGAGCAGACGGCAGGGAGCCAGGCCTGGCGGGTGGCGGATCAAGCGGCTGCTGCCCCGCCCGCCCCGCGCCCTTACCTGGCATCTACTTCCGTGGACACTCGGCCTGGAATCTTCTTCAGTATTTCTGCTCCGAACAGCACGTAGAGCTTATCGATCGCATTCTGAACCTGCTCCTCCTGTGGCCTGGGATTCAGGGGGAGACGGGTCAGTGACTCGTTAGGTCAGTGCACAGGGTCCTGTAAACAAACGTGTTCCTTGGAGAACCCTTTCACAGCAGCTTCTTCCCTTTTTAAAAAAAATATATTTTTATTGATGAGAGAACCACTGTCCGACTGCCTCCTGCACGCCCCACACTGGGGAAGGAGCCTGCAACCCGGGCCCTGACCGGGAATTGAATCGTGACCTCCTGCGGGTTCAGAGGTCAACGCTCAGCCACTGAGCCCCTCTGGCCGGGCTGCATCTTCTTTCTTAAAAATGTGTTTACCCCAGTAAAATACGGCAGAAAAGTCACCACCTTAACCCTCTAAGTGCACAGCTCAGGGCATGAAGACATTCACTGTGGTGTGGCCGCCACACTCCACCTCCACCACGTCCCACCTTCCCCGCTGAGCCCCTCTGGGCCCGTGAAAACACATCTCTGCAGTCGCCTGGCGGACGAGGGAAGTGCACACAGAGGGTCTCAAGCCGGCGTGTCAGTCAGAACCTGGGCAGCTGCACGAGGTGGAGGCCTGTGAGCGGCGAAGGCACCATCTCGTCACCCAGTTCCAGGAGCGCCCAGGCCTGGCTGGTACACAGGGCGGGAGACCAGCCCGTGAGAAGGGAAAGCGAAGCTGGCTAAGGTGGGGCGCCTGGTGGGGCACAGAGCAGGCGGCACACCCGGAGCCACCCGGGCATCCCAGCCAGGGGCCACTGTCCCTGAAGGCGCCGCGGTCCATGCTCACCCTGATGAGAATGTAAAAGGACACCTGGAGAGGGAATCTATGGAGACCCCTCTGCCTGTGGCCTGGAGGCGGGAGCAGGACCCAACGGCATAAAGTACCCCAAGAAACTGGACTGTGCCCTTAGAGTGAATGTTACTCTGAGCGGCTGTTAAAAGACATCAACAAAAGAGCCGTCACAGGACTGGGGCCTGGCACGGGAGGGAGCTGCTGCGGACGCCCTGCACCTGCCGCCCTGTGCACAGCTCGGAGCCGCTCAGTGGCCGCAGGAAGCAGCGCTCGCCTCCGCCGAGCCAGGAGGACAAGCGCACAGGTGGCTCCTGGTGCGAGACACCCGAGACCAAGCTCAGCGGGTGAGGGAGACGGACTGGCCCGGCCCGCCGCGGCCCCTCAGCCCCACCACTGCCTCGGGACCGCACTCACCCGCCCAGCTTCTTGCCGTAGGCGATGGCCTCCTCCACCAGCTCCTGGTAGGCGGGCATCTGCGCCGCAGCCAGGATCAGGGACGGGTTGGTGGTGGCATCCTGGGGCTTGTACTGGTCGATGGCTAGAGAAAGTTTAGAGTTTTAGAAAGAAGTGCGGCTTGCTTCCCCGCCGAGTCTGACAGTCCCTCTGAGCCCTAGACACCTGCAGCCACGCATGTTCCCGCCCTGGCCGGTGTGGCTCAGTGGATAGAACGTTGGCCCGCAGACTGAAGGGTCTCTGGTTTGATTCCAGTCAAGGGCATGTACCATGGTTGCAGGTTCAATCCCCAGGTCGGGACGTGTGTGGGAGGCAACTAATCAATGTCTCACATCGATGTTTCTCTCTCCCTGTCTCTCCCCCTCTCTTCCACTCTCTCTAAAAATCAATGGAAAAATATCCTGGGGTGAGGATTAACAAAAACAAAACTGTTTTCAAAGCCGAGGTATAGCCCCGCCTCACACATATGTCCCTCCCATCCTGAAATGGCCAGAGGCAGCTGTTTGCACAGGGATAGGACCACCAGCAAGGCTAGCGCCAGAGAGGAGGGTGCCCCAAGGGCTGACCTCACTGCTGGGTGGGGAGGGAGGCAGCTGGGATGTTCGGACAGCAGAGGGCGCGCCTTGCTTCCCCGCAGCCAGTGAGGGACGCGCATCAACAACTGCTCGCTTCCTCCTGTAAACCTCTCCCCTGCCTCCCAGCTCTTCCCCTGTAAACCTCTCCCCTGCCTCCCAGCTCTCCCTCCTGTAAACCTCTCCCCTGCCTCCCAGCTCTTCCTCTGTAAACCTCTCCCCTGCCTCCCAGCTCTCCCTCCTGTAAACCTCTCCCCTGCCTCCCAGCTCTTCCCCTGTAAACCTCTCCCCTGCCTCCCAGCTCTCCCTCCTGTAAACCTCTCCCCTGCCTCCCAGCTCTCCCTCCTGTAAACCTCTCCCCTGCCTCCCAGCTCTTCCTCTGTAAACCTCTCCCCTGCCTCCCAGCTCTCCCTCCTGTAAACCTCTCCCCTGCCTCCCAGCTCTCCCTCCTGTAAACCTCTCCCCTGCCTCCCAGCTCTCCCTCCTGTAAACCTCTCCCCTGCCTCCCAGCTCTTGCGTAGGTAACCAGGCCGGGATTCCAGGCCAGTGGGCCAATCTGGGGCCTCCTGACCAGCTGTCAAGGGGGACTGGGGAGTGCAGAGCGGCCAGAGGGCTCGCTGCTTCAGTAAGTTTTTGGGTAAATTAGTATTTTCAAAGTGTCCTTTGATGACAACCGCAGAGATGGAGAAAGATCCGGGGCTGGCAGGACAGGGGGGGCTCTCTGGAGACCAGGGAGATGGCTGTGGCCACGGAGCCCACAGAGAGCTACAGGTGTCACACACCCCCCTGCAGCCGAAACTGGCGAACACGGTGAGCGCCCTGATAACAGGAGGGCGAAGGCAGGTGCCAACTTCCGGCACACGGGGTGTCCCCACTGCAGGGCGCTGGGCCAGGGACTCTATGGGCTAGTTTTGCAACTTCTCGTATGTCGCTGTTTCTAAATAATGGCGGAGGAAACGGTGCTCAGGAGCGGAGCCTGCACAGTGTGCAAACCCACAGGCGACCTGAAGACCGCCTCTCCTCTAGAAAGTGAGGCCTTGACAGCGCCGACTTTTAACAAAATTAAAGGACCCAGCGGGGACTCAACAGATGAGCTTCAGGTCCCGGACCCCAAAGCGGATGCAAACTGGGAGGACACTGGTCTAGGCAGAGGCTCCGGCCCACGCCCCAGGCCAAAGGTGAGACCTTCCCTTCCTACAATGGCCACAAAACCAAGGGCCAAGCCGCCTGCCGACACTGATGGGCAGACGGTATCAACTAACGCATTTTATAAAGTTGTTAATATTCATCCAAAAATGTCAGTCATTGGGTTCAGATGTTTTTAAAAAGAAAACCCGCAAGCATTCTCCAGCAGGCGTGACAGACCAGCGACCAGCGCAGGAACAGCAGACCCGGCTGCCGCCTGGGCCGAAGTCCAAATTCCTCGGCGCGCGAAGGAGGGAAGAAGCCGGCAGGGAACGCGCAGCCGCTCCCCGGGGCTCCCCACCCAGCGCGCGGCCTCGAGGTCGGGCCACCGGGCGGGGCGGGGGGGGGGGGGGGGACCCCGCTGGTCTGCCGGTTACGCCGCTGCCCGCGGCTCCCCGAAGGCGCTTACTCACGGGCTCGGCCAGGTAAACATCCTCTGAAAACCTCCTCCTCCTGCTGCCCGGGGAGGGCGGCCGTTTCTCAAGTCACCATGAGCCAGCAGAAAGCGGCCGCCACTTCCTTGTGCGCCCGAGGACGGGGAGGTTCTGCCGAGGACCCACCCAACCGGGCACCCCCCACGCCGCGCCTCCGCAATGAACGACTCGCACCCAGCACGGCCCGCGCTCTCCCAGCGCCCGGTGCCAGCCCAGCCCCGGCCCCGGCCCCCGGGCGGGCGCGGAGGGTGCAACAGGCGGCGCCGGCGCAGGTGCGGCCGTCCTGGGCCCCGCGCTGTCCGTCCCGCCCAGCGGGCCACACTCGCGGAACAAAACCGCCCGGTGCCGCCTCAGGGGGCGCGGGATGGGACCCTCCCCAACCCGGAGCCTCGGCAACCCGACCCCCGCCGACTCCGGGCCTTCGCACCTGGCGGCGGGGGCGCCGGGCGCAGGGGCGGGTTCAGAAGGTGCGCTCCGCTCCGGGCCCCGCCCTCCCGCCCTGGCCGGGGGCGCCCCGTGTCCCCCACCCCGGGAGCCGGCCCGGAGCGGGGCAGCGGGGTCCGGAGGGGGGCAGCGGGGCAGCGGGGCAGCGGGGCCCGGAGAGGGCGTCTCGGCGCCCACGCCCCGCACGGCCCCCGCAGGCGTCCACACGCGGGCCGCGCCTCACCGTGGAAGTCGCCCGTGTCGGCCACCACGGTGGTGAACTGTTTGAGCTGGTCCAGGGCGCTCTCCATCCTCTGCCGCTTTACCGGGGAGCCCGACATGGCGAAACGGCGAAGGCAGCGCGGCGGCCCACAATGCCCCGCGGGCCCCGCCCAGGCCGCCGGCCAATGAGGGGCGGCGCGGGAAGCGGACGAGGCCCCGCCCCGGAGGGTAAACCACGCCCCTTGGCGTGAAACCCCGCCCCCGGGGGCGCACTTGGGGGCGGGGCGGGGGTCCCGGGCCCCACGCGGTCGCTGGTGAGATGCCGGCAGGACGCGGGGAGGCGAGCGGGCAATGTGGACGGCACGTCCTGGGCGCACGCAGCCTGCAGCCTGGATGGCACACCCTGGAGCAGTGCGCCCCACAGCGATGCGCCCCCACCCAGCGATACTCCCCGACCCAGCGTGCGCCCCCCGATAGCGATGCGCCCCCACCCAGCCGTGCGTCCCTACCCAGCGGTGCGCCCCCCCACAGCGATGCGCCCCCACCCAGCCGTGCGCCCCCACCTAGCGGTCTTGGAGGGCGCCGCGTCACCTCCCGCCTCTGGAAACGCAGCGCTGGACTGAGGACAGCGGGCAGAGGCTCCTGAAACCTGCCCTTCATTGGGGCGGGGGCTTGAGCGCTGTCCGACGGGACCCCCAGCCCTCGGCCGCAGAGCAGGAAAAGGGCCTCTGGCCGTTGACACTGGCCGTGCGCCTGCCCACCCCTTCCCGGTGCACCTGCTCCCTCAGGCCTGGCCGCCCTCCTGGGGTCAGGCGTGCTTGGTGCCTGGGAAGGGGCTGGGGGGGTGAGGGCGGGGGACTAGGCTGTGGTTTCAGCGGCCGGGCAGGTCCGGAGCCACTAGGCCGGCGCCGGCCTTCCCTGCCCGTGACTCTGGGATGGCAGCTGCTGGGCAGCACCGAGTTCACAGGGTCCCTCGGCCTCACGCATCACAGGAAGCACTTCCAGCGGCTTCACATTCCCTGGATCAAGACCTCTGCCCGGGTGTGTGCGGGTGCCCAGGAGAGAGCAGCCAGGGAGGAGCGTGGGAGGCCCAGACCCCCGGGGAGGAGGGGGCTCAGGGCTGACCCGGCCAGGGCGGCTGCAGTGGAGGGTGGCAGGGAGAAGGAGTGGGACACACTTCCCACCCTTGGGAGGTTCTCTGTGAAGGGAGCAGGCGGTGGCGTGGAGGGAGATGACCGAGTGTTTGTGGGTGGCGGTAGGAGAGGAGAGGGGGCTCAGCAGGTCCCTGGCGGGCAGTGGCTGGGGTCCAGGGCCCTGGCGCAAGGGTGGCCTTTGTCACCCGCCAGGATGTCAGGGTGATGGGAGGGGCAGGAGCAGACCTGGGCACAGAAGGGCAGGTGCGCAGGCTCGCTGACCGCTGGCTTTCTCAGGGACGTCTCAGCGAAGGGGGGAGGGGCGATGGGGCAGGAGCAGGTGTGAGGCCGCCCAGAGAGAGGGCGGGTTTGGGCCAGGGAGCTGCACCGACCTGGGTGTGGCTGTGGGTTCAGCCTCCAGTCCCTCCTGGGTCTCTGGGTGTGTGGGGGGGGTGGGGTTTAGTCCCGGAATCTGGCGAGACAGAGGCCACCTTGATGGGCAGGGAGCGGAGCTGGGCCTGGGTGAAGGTGTCGGGCGGGGTGGCTGAGTCAGGTGAACAGGACAAAGGGCTGGAGTGGCTGAGGATCGTCCGTCACCGGTCAATTCCCGGTCAAGGCACACACCCAGGTTTCGGGTTCGAGTCCCGGTGCAGAAGGCAGCCCATGTTCCTCTCCCTAAAAAAACAATGAAAACAGGTTTGAAGATAAAATAAAAAGCCTCAGTCAGGGCTGCTCATTCCCCTCGGATGGAGACCTTGCCCTGAGAGCAGCGCTGAGCTGCTGCCGGCGTCTCCACCCAGCCCCTCGCCCCTCGATGCTGGAGGGACCTCCGCCAGGTGCTGTCACTCACAGCAGAGGCACAGCTGGGGTCAGGTTCACGGGCAGCAGGTGCAGAGCTTAATAACAAGAAGGAAAAAAAGCAGAATTAGATCAACAGAGCAACCTCGTCTACATGAGGAATTTAAGCCAGACTGGAACCTGCAGACAAGGCAACAAAGGCCGTTCTCACCTTGGAGGGATTCAAGTTTTTAAATACAGTGGGGCCTTGACTTACGAGTGTCCCGACTAACGAGTGTTTCGAGATACGAGCCGTCTCTCGGCCGATTTTTTGCTTTGAGTTGCGAGCTAAAATTCGGGTTACGAGCCAGCTTCAGATACCCCACTGCTAGCTGGCGCAGCGAACGTCACAGTGAACACCACCACATCAGCCCAGCGTCACGTGTCTCACTCGTTCACTTTATGATTTGACACACGAGTAATGTGAGTTACGAGCTCCGTCACGGAACGAATTAAACTCGTAAGTCAAGGCCCCATTGTACATATATATGTTTAATTGATTTTAGAGAGAGGAGGGTAGAGATAGAAACATCGATCGGCTGCCTCCTGCACGCCCCCTACTGGGGATCGAGTCTGCAACCCTGGCACATGCCCTGACCAGGAATCGAGCCTGTGACCTCTTGGTGCATGGGACGACGCTCACCACTGAGCAACACCTGCCGGGCTAGATTCAGGTTCTTGATGACAGATTCAACAACCAAAGCCCCCTGTTTCCCACTAGATTGGAACATGTACACACGGACACACCCCTTCCAGGGAGAAGAGAAAAATGAAGTAAGAATTAAGAGTAGAGCGAGAGGCCATTCAGGCCTGCTCGGGTCATTGTGGGAAAGCGACCGCCCTGTCTGCGGACGGCTGTGGGTTCAGGCCACCGACCGCGTGCAGCTGGCCGTGGTTTGCCGCCTGCGTGGGGTGAGACGCGGCATCCAGGGTCCGCCCGCTCAGCAGCGCAGGGCCCTTCCCGCCACCGAGGGAGTCTGTGCGCGCGTCCTTCCAGGGAACAGCCACAACCGGAGACCTAGCAAGTGAACCGAGGAGGCGTCAGGGGGCCTCTGGTTTGCAGCGGGCTGGTCAGGAGCAAGGTGGCCCCTGGACTTGCTGCTGGCATGTGGGGGGCAGTCTTGCGGGGCCGAGCCCCTAGCCTGTGGGATCTGATGGTTTCTGGGTCGACAGTGTCAGATCGCGTTGAACTGTAGGGCCCCAGCTGGCGTCACGGAATTGCTCGGTGTGGGGGGGACCTGCACACTGGAATGGGGCGCTGGCTGTGGCCCGCACAGTGGAATGTCACTCTGCCTGAGGAGGAGGGACCCTCCGCCTGCCCCGGGCGGGACGTGAGGACGCTGCGCCGAGCGAATAAGCCAGGCCCAGAGGGACGGACCCTGTGGGACCCGCTCAGAGGAGGTCCCCGAGTCAGACCCACAGGCAGGAAGCAGGTGGTGGGGCCGGGGTAGGAGGGGAGTGAGTGTTTAATGGGGACAGAGTTTCTGCTGGGAAAGTTCTGGAGATGGTGGTGCTTTGCAGCCTGGGGAGGGGACAGTGAGACCTGCTTCAACTTCCTGTCGTAGAGTTAAGCCGACACACACGGACCGGGCCAGCCCCGGAGGCTCGCAGGCTGGGAGATGGGGGCGCTCATCGAGGATGAACCCCACTCACCAGCATTGCTTTGGGGAGCGGGCGGGGGCCCAGGACCCGGTTTCGTAGGCCGGAAGGTGCGTGTTTGGCTGTTCCCAGGACTGTCCACGCCTTCCTTTCTCTGCTCATTCAGACGGTCGAGGCGTAGACCCCTCCCCGCCCCTAAGGGACTCTTCCAGGACCGTCATTTGCACGAGTTCTGGTGAAACGCGTGGTTTCTCATGTCTGACCCCCCTCATGTCTGTGTATTTTCCTTGTTATTATTGTTATGTTGTCAGTTCTCACCAGAGGGCGTCTTTCCCGTTGCTTTTCAGAGAGAGTGGGAGGGAGACGGGGAGGGAGAGGGAAACACTCATGTGAGAGAGACCATCGACTGGTTGCCTCCCACACATGCCCGGCCAGGGGCAGGGAGCGAACCCCCAACCCAGGTACCCAGGGATGTGTCCTTGAGCAGGAATCAAACCCTCGGCCCTTTGGTGCCCGGTGGACGCTCTAACCCAGCCGTGGGCAAACTACGGCCCGCAGGCCGGATGCGGCCCGTTTGAAATGAATAAAACTAAAAAAAAAAAGACCGACCCTTTTATGTAATGATGCTTACTTTGAATTTATATTAGTTCACACAAACACTCCATCCATGCTTTTGTTCCGGCCCTCCGGTCCAGTGTAAGAACCCATTGTGGCCCTCGAGTCAGAAAGTTTGCCCACCCCTGCTCTAACCACTGAGCCACCGGCTGGGCGTGCCTGTGTATTTTAATTCACAGAACGTGTGGGTGGTCTTTTCAAGCAGCACCTTCCTTCCACAGCATCAGCCCTAAGTGGACACTGTGCCTACTGCCCCGGGGCTCTCCCAGCCCCACACCCGCAGGGTAAACCCACAAAGGGTCTGAGGACACCCCACAGGAAGAGGCCCGCGGGGGTGGGGGGCACAGCTCGGCGGGCCTGTCCCCACTCGGGGCCTCGGCCGGTCCCACGGGGAAAGAGGTTTCCGTCGCCTCCTCCGGAGGACCCGGTCTGAGCACCCGCCAGCGCCCGCTCCTGGCCGGCCCTGCTGACCCGCGGACTCGTCTCCACCAGCGAGTCTCAGACTCCGGGCCTCAGGCTCCTTCACACCCTGAGCGGTCACGGCTGAGGACTTGGCGGGCGGGTCCCCTCCACGGCATTGGCTGCAGCAGGAGGCCAGCAGGAGCGACATTGAAAGACGCCCCCGCCCCGGGGCACAGGCCGCCTCGCAGCCCGCGGACCACGGCCACGCAACACCAGGAAGCGGGGTGCAATGCCCTGGTCTCAGACCTTCCTCAACGGGGCCCACAGCCCTTGGGGGACAGCGCAACGCCCCAGCGACTCTGAACTCACTTCCCACCCTGAGGCGCCCATTTCCTGAACAAAGACTGTCCCCAGCCGGCTGGTCGGACTCCAGCCCGCAGAGACCTCCCTCTCCCGCCTTGCCGCCCCCTCACCCCACTCAGACCCTCACCCCACTCAGACCCTCACCCCACTCAGACACTCACCCCACTCAGACCCTCACCCCACTCAGACACTCACCCCACTCAGACACTCAGGGGAGCCCAGCAGCTTTATCAACAGTCACCGTGGCATTTTGAGAGCCAGCATTCAGCACGCAAGGATCGTATTTTCTATGAAAAGAAATTATTATTTTTATTTATTTATTTTAAAATATATTTTATTGATTTTTTACAGAGAGGAAGGGAGAGGAATAGAGAGTTAGAAACATCCATGAGAGAGAAACATCGATCAGCTGCCTCCTGCACACTCCCTACTGGGGATGTGCCCGCAACCAGGTACATGCCCTTGACCGGAATCGAACCTGGGATCCTTCAATCCGCAGGCTGACGCTGTATCCGTTGAGCCACACCGGTTAGGGCTATTATTATTTTTAAAATATACTTTTATTGGTTTCAGAGAGGAAGGGAGAGGGAGAGAGATAGTAACATCAATGACGAGAGAGAATCGTCAATCAGCTGCCTCCTGCACGCCCCCCACTGGGGATCGAGCCCGCAACCCGGGCCTGTGCCCCGACTGGGAATCGGACCGTGACCTCCTGGTTCATAGGTCGACGCTCAGCCTCTGAGTTGTGCAGGCCAGGCGGGCGGAAAGTTTTTAAGAAGAAAAAAGGGAAAGCTCTCCCCAGACAGCTGGGCGGCCCTCTGGCCTCTGGGCCAGCTGGACTGGGCGCGGGGCCTCGGCCACTGTGGGGGCGGGAGGCGAGGCATGAGAGCCACGCTGGTGGGGGCGCCACAAAGACAGGCCTGTCCCTGACAGGCGGGCCTTGTTCCTGTGGCGGTGGCTGCGCAGCTGGCACAGTGGGCACTGGACGGGCAGCTCCACCCTCACCAGGTGCGGACCCTCCTCGCCCGGTCCCCGTCTGCAGCCCCCCGCCCCTGGGCGGCGCCACCAGACCCTCTGCAGCGCAGGGGAGGGGAGTGGTTAGGAACTTGAAACGGGCCCAACTGCACCTGAACCCAGGAAGCAGGTGTAGGTTCTGGGGCTCAGAAGAGATCAGCACCCCAGCCCAGCCCATGCTGGCGACGGGGGAGCCCTGCTGGGTGGGGTGGGCGGGCATCCCTGGGCCAGCAGAGCCCCATTCAGAGCAGTGGAGCCAGGGTGCCCATCCCGCTCTGAGGGAGGGGCTCAGCCTACCAGGGCGGGGGGGGCGTGGCCTGTCGGGTACCTCCCGGTGGTTCCGGACGCGTGGGCTCTGTGGGTTCCAGAGGGCGGGACATCGCCCCATGCTCCCCTTCTCCTCTGGGGGCCATCTCCCTGTCCACAGGGTCTTGCCCAGGCACGGAGGCCAGAATTTCTTTTTTAAAAAAAATATATTCTTACTGACTTCAGAGAGGAAGAGAGAGGGAGAGATAGGAACATCCATGATGAGAGAGAATCATGGATCGGCCGCCTCCTGCACGCCCTATATGGGGGATCGAGCCCACAACCCGGGCCTGTGCCCTTGACGGGAATTGAACCCCAGACCCTTCGATTCGCAGGCTGATGCTCCATCCACTGAGCCAACCCAGCCAGGGTGAGGCCAGAGCTTCTTTTCTGGCCTGGAGGGGTCTTCCTTTCCCGGGGGAGGCTGTGATGGTCAAGCCTCAGTGGCCTAGATGACCAGACACCTCCAGCCCCTGACCGGCCCGTGGCAGACTGGCCGGGTGTGGCCCGCCCCAGCCACCGGGAGCTTCCCAGACCTGGGACTGGCCCGTCCTGAGGCCCAGCAGCCGGGTCAGCCCGCCCGTCAGCCCCGCCAGGCCCCGCCTGCCCTCTGCATCCGAGTTCCCCGCAGGCGGAGGCCCCTCTGCAGACCCTGACCCGGGTTGCTCCACCGGCTCCTTCAGAACCACGCGGGTCAGGACGCCCCGCGCGGACAGGTGCTCCGGGGCCGCGCGCTGCAGCACGCAGAGTCGCCAGCAGAGGGCGCGGCGGCCTCCTCCGAGGGTGGGGCGCTGGCGGTGGTCAGGCGCCTCGCGGTGCAGGTGCAGAGCCTGCACGGACGCCATCCCGCTGGCCCACCTGCAGCCCCTCCCTCCCCTCCCCCCACCGCACCCTCCGCTCAGCTTCCTGGCTCCGCTGACTCACGCCCCCGCCCTCCCCACCCACCTGAGCATGGCAGCCCCACCACTCCCACTGGTCTTGGGTGACAGTCTGCACCTTCTGGGCAGGGCCCCTCTCAACCTCTCACCTCCCAGGCGTGTCCCCGGGCCCCTCTTGGACAGTGTGCAGGGGAGGGGCTCCCAGGGCCCCCGACCAGGGTCAGGGTGAGCGGCCTGATTTGGGGCCTCCACGGCCCGCCTGGCCACAGCCTGCCCCTGCCCGCTGGCTCTTACGAAGGTGCAACTTCACGCACCCTGACCCACAGCGACCCCCCACCTCCAGGAGACAGACGCGGGGCCTCGAGGAGAAAACCGGTTTAATGTCAGGGCCTCGGAGTGTGGCTCTCAGTTCTGGGGTGTGGTCTGCAGAGCCCAGGGCTCAGGCCTCCAGGCCCCTGTACAGCACGCAGGGCGAGGCTGGCCCGAGACTGGCCGGAGAAGTTCCTTTCTTGGGCTCTGCTTCAGGGATGGGGCGGGGGTGTGGGCAGTGGGGGTGTGGGCAGTGGGGGTGTGGGCAGTGGGGTTGTGGAGAGTGGGGGTGTGGGCAGTGGGGTTGTGGAGAGTGGGGGTGTGGGCAGTGGGGGTGCGGGCAGTGGGGGCGTGGGCAGTGGGGGTGTGGGCAGTGGGGTTGTGGAGAGTGGGGGTGTGGGCAGTGGGGTTGTGGAGAGTGGGGGTGTGGGCAGTGGGGGTGTGGGCAGTGGGGTTGTGGAGAGTGGGGGTGTGGGCAGTGGGGGTGCGGGCAGTGGGGGCGTGGGCAGTGGGGGCATGGGCAGTGGGGGCAGGTGGGATGTCCAAGGCCAGTGCTTGGGTGAGTCCAGTCCACACCTGCTTCTTGAAAAGGTGCAGGGAGTACAGCACCCCCCCCCCCCCCACACACACCAGCCACCCGGGAGCAGAGCACAGGTGGGCGCTGTGGGCACTATGTGGGGCCGGCAGGGTGGCTGGGTGGCTGCCCTTCTGGCCCACAGCCAGCCGGGGGGGGGGGGGGGGGGTACCAGTGGATGGGAAGTGAGCAGTCATGGGAGTGGGACGGGGCAGAGTCCCAGTCCCAGGGACCCCTGTGGACGGAGGAGGCCAGAGGCGAGGGGGCTTCTGTGCCCCGGGGGGAGGTGTGGGAGAGCTGGGAGGGCTGGCACCTCCAGGCGGCAAGTTTGGCTGAGGTGGGCCTTGGGCAGGGCTGCGTGTGGCGGGGCGTTGCTGAGCCCAGGACAGGCCATGGGCAGGAGGCAGGTGAGCTGGCCCCGCCAGGTGCAGGCCCCGCCAGCAGCGCACCCCCTCTGTGTCCATGGTACCACATACATACACATACAAAAATAATTCTCCACGCACGGGTGGGGGCCGAGCCCGCCCGCAGCGGGTGCTCCCCGCCAGGCCTAGCTGTCGCCCTCCAGCCTCTTCTGGTTCTTGGAATGAAACTTGCTCATGAGTTCCTCCAGCTCCGACCCTCCTTGCTGCTTCTAGGGCAGGCAGGGGGCAGCCTCAGCCTGGGACGTCAGGCCCCCCGAGAGGCCGGGAGCAGGTGGGGGAGGGCGGGGGGGCGGGGCGCGGGGCGGGCTCACCTCCAGGACCGCCTTCTGCACGGTGAGCTGGCTGTACACGCGGATGCCCTCCTCCCCGCACACCTTCTTCAGCTCGTCCTTGTTCAGCGAGAAGAGCTGGGGGCCCGTCAGGATGCCCAGGTTGTCCACGATCCTGCAGCCCAGGAGGGGGGAGAGGGCGGGGTGAAGGCGGGTCCTGCGGGCGCGGCGGCCTCGCCCACCCGCACCCCGGCCACGTGCCCGCGCGCCG
The DNA here is from genome assembly GCF_028538775.1 of Myotis yumanensis. Lineage (NCBI taxonomy): Eukaryota > Metazoa > Chordata > Mammalia > Chiroptera > Vespertilionidae > Myotis > Myotis yumanensis. The sequence continues at coordinate 1,470,164 of NW_027223761.1, read as the reverse complement.
CCCGCCGCCGCTCACCTGGCGCTGAAGGCCTTGGCTTCCAGCCACGCGCGCACCTCGTCGGGGCCCGACTCGTAGGTGAGCGGCTGGCGCACGGGCTGGCTGCGCTCCACGCGGAAGTGCCGCTGCGGCTGCGCCTTGATGTGGCTGATCTTCTTGACCAGCTCGTCGTTGACCTCGTCCATGTGGTGGATGAGCTCTGCGGGGCCCGCGGGTCAGGCCGCCCTCGGCCGGCTCCCCTCCTGCCCCAGGTGGCTCTGCCCCCCGCCCCCCACCCCCCCCCCCCGCCTCCGCCCCGCCCCCCCCGCCTCCGCCCCGCCCCCCTCACCTTCTTTGTTTCCAGCGAAGCCTGAGGGTAGCTTGTGGGTGGGGCTGGCAGGACCCCAGTATTTCAGACCCGCCTGCAGGTGGGGGAGGCGGGGCGGAGCCCATCTGTCACTCATCTCCCTCCAGCAGGCGCCCCGCCCCCTTCCCTCCCAAGACCTGTCCAGGCCCCCACTGGTCTGGGGGGCCAGACCTCGGAGCCCCTGCAGCGAGGACTCCAGGCGTAGAGGGGGTCTCTCCCCGAGGCCCATGCACCTGCCCCCCTCCCCCCGCTGGGCCCAGCCTGTGGGGGGACAGCAGAGCCGCTCACCCCCATCACCATCACCTCGTGCGGGGCGCCGGCTTCCTCCGCCCGGATCTCATCCAGGATGTTGCGGGGCACGTAGCCAGCCTGGCCGCTGCGGCTGCGGAGCTTCCACCACTGGTGATCGTCCTCCAGCACCTGCGGGCGCCGCCACTGTCACCCACTGTCACCCAGTCACCGACCAGCAGGCCCCCTGCCCTCCGGCCACGGGCAGTGGAGCGCGGGGGCCACTGGGTGGGCCCCTGTGCAGATGGTCCAGAGGAGCCCTAGCATCTTCCCTGAGCCCCCCAAGTGCTAAGGGGACAGTCACACCTTCCTCAGGTGCCGCCCCCCCCCCCCCCCACCGCTGCACGCTGAGCGAGGTGCCCCAGCCTGGCTGCGGATATAGATCACCCCCCGCTCGCCCCACTTTCCTCCCTGGCGGGTGACCCAGATTTAGGGTTGGCACCAAACCCAGCTGGTGCCCAGAGGGGCTCCAGAGGTGGGCATGGATGACAAGGCCCTGCGGGGTCGGAGGATCCCCCAGTGGCACAGGGAGCGCCCACCCTCTGTCCTGAACCAGCACAGCCCCCTCCCACGCCGAGGCCTCCAAGGGGGGGCCCTCATCCAGTGTCTGCCTGGATCCAGGCTGGGGAAAGGGTGGCAGCCAAGCCGGTCCCAGGGTCATGAATCCGCCCCCCCCGCCCCCCACGCAGTCCCCTCCCGCCAGCCCCACGCACCTCCAGGACCTCGTCCCTGAGCACCGACAGCTCATTGGCGTTTCGGGCCGTGAAGTCGTAGAGAACCTTGACGTACTTGGCCATGGCTGGCGTGGGTTCGTAGCCCCTGTGTGGAACAGGAGCAGCTGAGGCCCAGGGCCGGGCCGGGTCTCCTGGACCCGGGCCGGGCTGGGGAGCAGCTTCCGGGTGTGCAGCTGCCTCTGGTCTCTGTTCTCTCCGAGGCTGCAGTGGCGAGCGCGGCGCAGCCGGGAATGGAAACTGTGACAGCCCCAGAGCATCGAGGGTGGGGGGGCCCTGCGCGGAGGTGGGGGTGCGGTGGCGGGTGGAGGCGGCGGGACCCAGGCGCTTTGGGCCACCTCAGGGGTCTCCAGGCCCAGCCCCTGGGGAAACCACAGCCAGGCGTGTGCCCAAGAAATGGCGAGGTCACAGCGTCTCCGGAAAGCAGCTGCCCAGGAGGGAGGGTCATGGCCACTCGGAGCAGCACAGTCAGTGCCTGAGCTGAGGGTGTGGGGGTGGGGGTGGGGGCCTCTGGGCGGTCCTGACCTCCGCACTGAGCAAGCCTGTGGCCCGCCCAGCCCAGCCCACCCTCCTGGTCCACCTGGCCCCCCATCATCAGGCGCCTCCCTCATCCAGACACAGGGAGGGAAGGGTGTGAGGCTGCAGTGCCCCCAGAGCCTTGGCGGGTGGACGGGCTGTCAGGATTGGCCAGGGTGGACCAGCCGGTCAAAGGATGAGAATGTTCCTTCCCGTGCGGCCCAGGCCAGGGACGGGCTGGCACAGGGCGGAGGGAGGCACGCCGTGGGAACCTGGATGAGGACCCTCCCTCCTGAGGCTGAACCCGGGGCCTGGCAGGTGCGAGCTCCAGGCAGGTCCTGGGCCTGAGGGATGTGTCTTTCCAGATGAGTGTGTGCGTGTGCGTGTGCGTGCGCGTGTGTGTGCATCTGTGTGTGTGTGCGTGTGTGCGTCTGTGTGTGTGTGTGTGCACGTGCGCGTGTGTGTTGGGGGAGGGGACCCAGCGCCCCCACCTCCTCCTGGGCTCTGAGGGTGGGTCTAACAACCCCAGCAGGTGGCAGGGGCTGGAAGACCCCGGAAGCTCAGTAAAGGTCTACCCACGACTCTACAACATGAAGTGCAGACACAAGAGGAGGGGGTGCAGAGGGGAGTGAGTTTATGGGGGGCTTTGGCCATTTTCCCTTAAATTTACATGGTAAAAATTGAGTGAAACCTGGTTCCAGTGGGAAGAGTGCTGTTTTGAGCCACAGGAACGAGGCAGTTGCTGCCACCTGGTGGCAGGTACCCAGAGCCTCCGTTTTGAAGGGGGAGCGTCACCCCCTCACTGGAGGGGCGCCTACCTGTGCGCATGCGGGGAGCTGACTGCGGGGAGGCCGTCTCCGGGGGCTGCGGGCTCAGGGACGAGGCTCTGCTTCAGGGAGTTTCGGAAGGGCGGTCGGCCGGCCGGCGTGGGCTGCGGGGAGAGCGGCCACTGGGCTTGGTGTCGGGCGGTCAGGCCAGGAGGGAGGGGTGGGGGTGAGGGTGGGGGAGGGGGGGCGGGCGCTCTGACCTCGTCGGCAGGGGCACAGCCCAGCCCCTCCACTTCCCAGGGGGCCTCCCTCAGCACGTCCAGCGGGGGCTCCCAGCCGCTGTGGAACTTGGGCACGTAGAGGAGCTGCTGTGGCTCCCGGGGCCACTCGGAGCTGGGGGGGGGGGGGGGGGAGATGGGTGAGATGCCCACCCGCCAGGACCGCCAGGCCACTCGGAGCTGGGGGGGGGGGGAGATGGGTGAGATGCCCACCCGCCAGGACCGCCAGGCCACTCGGAGCTGGGGGGGGGGGGGAGATGGGTGAGATGCCCACCCGCCAGGACCGCCAGGCCACTCGGAGCTGGGGGGGGGGGGGGGGGGGAGATGGGTGAGATGCCCACCCGCCAGGACCGCCAGGCCACTCGGAGCTGGGGGGGGGGGGGGAGATGGGTGAGATGCCCACCCGCCAGGACCGCCAGGCCACTCGGAGCTGGGGGGGGGGGGGGAGATGGGTGAGATGCCCACCCGCCAGGACCGCCAGCTGGGCCCGGGGGCCCGGCCTGGTCTGCGCCCCTCCCGTCCTTCCCGGCCCCACGCCGTGTACCGGGGGCGCGTCCACGTCTCCCCCAGGGAGTCCCACAGCGCCATCTCCTTGGGGACCAGGTGGCCCCGCAGGAAGCCCACGGCGTCTCGGGAGAGCAGGGGGCTGAGGACAGAGCGTGCGATGTCCGGGCCACCACAGGTGCTGACGATCTGGGGCACAGTGGGGTTCAGAGGGGGTCACCCCGGTGGACCCGCCCCCCTCCCCCCTCCCCCCGCCGCCCCCGCGCCCAGGCACCAGGTCCAGCGGCCCGAAGAGGAAGTGGACCAGCTCGGCGGCGCTCGGGTTCTGGATGTGCTTCTGCAGCTTGGCCTGCGGGCGGGAGGGGGCGCCAGTGAGCAAAGGGCAGAGCCTCCGGGCGGAGGGCGGGGCGGGGCTGGGCACCCACAGGGCGGCCGCTGGACTCACCAGCAGGTTGATGGCCAGCTTGGTTTTCTGGAAACAGTCCACGAACTCGGCCTCGGAGGGCGGCCGCGCCCGCAGCGTGAGGACACCCTCTGGGGGGGGGGGGGGCGGGCGTGAGCCGGGGCCGGGTCGCTGCACCCCGCAGCCTCCCACAGCCTGAGCAGCCCCCTCCGCGCCCGCGCCGCACCTGCCGGGCCCTTCTTCCCCTTCTTCTTCCCCTTCTTGCGCTGGTTCAGCTGCTTGAAAGCCTCGGCCGCCTTCTGCAGCCGCGCCACGAACCATTCGATGTCGTCCAGGGCAGAGTTGAGGATTTGCTGCGGGCAGAGCAGGGGCAGTCGGCCAGGCGCCCACCCTCTCGGCAGGGACAGCCGCCCGGGCTGCTTCTAGGCCCCTGGTCTCGGGAGGGGTGGGTGCAGGCTGCAGGGGGGAGGGGTGGGTGCAGGGGGAGGGGTGGGTGCAGGCTGCAGGGGGCAGGGGTGGGTGCAGGGGGAGGGGTGGGTGCAGGGGGGAGGGGTGGTGCAGGCTGCAGGGGGGAGGGGTGGGTGCAGGGGGAGGGGTGGGTGCAGGGGGAGGGGTGGGTGCAGGCTGCAGGGGCGAGGGGTGGGTGCAGGGGGAGGGGTGGGTGCAGGGGGGAGGGTGGGTGCAGGGGGAGGGGTGGGTGCAGGCTGCAGGGGGCAGGGGTGGGTGCAGGGGGAGGGGTGGGTGCAGGGGGAGGGGTGGGTGCAGGCTGCAGGGGGCAGGGGTGGGTGCAGGGGGAGGGGTGGGTGCAGGGGGGAGGGTGGCTGCAGGCGGGAGGGGTGGGTGCAGGGGGAGGGGTGGGTGCAGGCTGCAGGGGCGAGGGTGCCCTCAGGCCGAGACCCACCGTTTCCTTCTCTATCCTCTGGGCCAGCACAGCTCTTGGGGGCTCCTCGTCCGCCGCCTCCTGGGAGCGGTAGCCTGGAGCGGGGAGGGGAGCAGAGCTGCTGCCTACTGATCCCCCCGCAGACCAGACAGCGCTCAGCCTCCGGCCCAGCCCCTCGGCCCACCTGGCTCGCTGGGCGGCACGGGCAGGCCCACTCGGTTCTTGGGGGGGCGCGGAGTTCTGGGCGAACGGCTGGAAGGGCACCGGGGCGGGGCCCTGGCGGGGAGGCAGCACCGACAGCCGCTGCCGGATCTTCTCCTGGTGGCCCCTGGGGTGGGGACAAGGCCGCTCGCTCGTTGCCAGCCCTCTTGGGGTGCCCCCTCCCCCCACCCCTCCCCCTCTCCGGGCCCAAACCTACTTGAGGGTCTGGGGCCGCATCTTCTTCCCCAGGCGGCAGTCGGCCAGCGCGCTCTCGATGTCCTCGTGCACCAGCTCCGCCTGTGGGGACGCGTCAGGCTGGCTCCCCGGCCCCACACCTCCCCCCGCCCCCCCACCCGCAGCCCGCCCACCTCCTCCCCACGCCCCCCGGCGCCCACCTCCTCCCCACACCCCCACCCGCAGCCCGCCCTCCTCCTCCCCTCTCCCCCCAGCGCCCACCTCCTCCCCACGCCCCCAGCCTGCTCACCTCCACCTCGTCGCAGTGGAAGAAGTGGATGTCGGGCTTGCTCTGCTCTGAGTCCTGGCACACGAGCAGCAGCACCGACGGGTACCGCAGCTGGTTCAGCACCGTCTGGCTGTGCCGCACGGTGGGCAGCGGGAAGTTCTCCAGCTCCTCCTGGGAGACAAGGGGGCTCGGACCAGGGCTCAGCCGGTCGCACAGCCGTGAGCCCCAGACGTGGCTCAGACTCGGGCTGGACCCGAGGAACACACAGGCCACGGGCGTGGGCGTGACGTGTGGGCCCAGCACATGGAGCCGGTGCCACGGACGCAGCCCCAGCAGAACTCGCAGGCACAGAACAGGGACGCGGCCCAGAGGCGGGCTCCACGCAGCAGTGGCCACAGATGTACACAGACCCCCGGACCCAGCGGCCCAGGCGGGGCACAGCCTGTGTACAGACTCTTTAAAAAAAAGTGTTTTTATTGATTTTAGAGAAGAAGGGAGGAGCGAGAGGAACATCGACCGGCTGCCTCCTGCACAACCCACACTGGGGATCGAGCCCACGACCAGGGCCTGGGTCCGGACCGGGAATCGAACCAGTGACCCTGGGTTCTTGGGTAGAAGCTCAACTCCTGAGCCACAGGCCCCTGCAGAGGCGGGGGCAGCCCTGTGTGACGTGGCTGCCTGGACCCTCCTCTGGCCAGCACTCCCGGCCAGCCTGCCCTCCACACACACACACACACACACACACACACACACACCGGCCCCGCCCCGCCCCGTCCGGTGCCCCACCTGCGACTCCATGTCCAGCAGCCGCAGGGCCTGGTCGTTGACCTGCAGCAGCATCTCCTGTGCCCAGATCTTCTCCTTGGAGCTCAGCTGCACCAGCTTCCGGATGGCGTCGTCCACGGACACGATGGCCTCGCTCTTGTCCATGATGAACGTGGCCAAGTGCTGGGGGCGGCAGGCGGGTCACTCAGGACAGAGCCTTCCTGGTGCCAGGAGCCAGGGCCCAGGGGCCTCTCCCAGGGGCCTGGGAGAAACACCTGCCCGGGGTCTGACGGGGCAACTGCTCCCCGTGGGGCTCCTCGCCTGCTCCCTGTGGCTGCCTGAGCCATGGCCGGGCGCTGACAGGGCCTCCACTGCCCTCACCCACTACCCGCCCCCCCCCGCCTGGTGGGCTCCCACAGGCCTCTGCTAACTGCCCCACCTCCCGCCTTCCCAGCTCGGAGCCCCCCTCCCGGCTGCAGCGTCACCGTCACCGTCACCACTCCCCCGACCGGCCTTGGGTTTGTGTTTTTAAATATGTTTTTATTGATTTCAGAGAGGACGGGAGGCGGGGGGGGGGGGGGGGGGGGACACATCAACGATGAGAGAATCATGGATCGGCTGCCTCCTGAACGTTCCACACTGGGGACCAAGCCTGCAACCCGGGCCTGTGCCCTGACCGGGAATCAAACCCTGACCTCCTGGTTCCTAGGTCGACGCCCAACCACTGAGCCACAGGGCCTTGGGTCTCATTCGTCATGAGCTGACGTCATCTTACGTGACACCCTCCGTGCTCCCTGCGGAGGGCGGGGAGTCTGGCGGCCGCTGCGCTCTGTGTCCCAGGCTGGGGCAGCGCCCGCACACAGCAGGCCTCGGGGACGGCCCAGGGGACCAGTGCGCGTCCAGGCGGCACCCTGGGGACTCTGGCCCAGCCCAGCCTCCCCTTGCCAGCCTGCCCCGCCCCCCCCCCCCCCCCCCCCCCCGCCCGGGACAGCGGGATGGACAGGGACACCGACTCCCGACAGTGAAGACTTAACTGTAGCACAGGGCCCGTGAAGGCGTGGGCGAAAGCACTGGGCGAGCCCTGATCGGCTCAGAAAGGCCTTCCTGAGGGGGCGCCCACTCAGGGAAGGAAGCCCAGGGCTCCAGAGAAAGCACCATCTAGGTGACGTAATGAAAATATAAACGCATTTCTCCCCGGGAAGAATCCAGATGCAAAGGAGAAAACGAAGTGGGAAGAGCGTCGATGTAATGGATCGGCGAAGGCCAATGTCTCAACCCACAGGAAGAGCGAGGGGTCACTCCTCGCGAGGGTCACTTCCCGTGGGTTTTAGAGAGAGTGGAAGGGAAGGGGAGAGACAGAGACACATCGATGGTTGCCTCCTGCACGTGCCCGACCCAGAGCCAGCAATCAAGCCTAGGAACGTGCCCCTGACCAGAATGACTGGAATCGAACCCGAGACCCTGCAGTCCGTGGGCCGACGCTCTCACCCCTGAAGGGGGCCAGGGCGATGCCTCACAGTGATGGTTCTTACTCTGGGAGCAGCTCTGCTTTGTCAGGTGTGGTAACCACGGCACCAACAGCAGGTACATCAATCGATAAAGAAACAAGAGAAGGACTCGCACCTCGGCCGCTGAACTGGCAGAAGAACGAACAGAGCCGACGGGAAAGGTTCCAGCGCTTTTCTTACAGATCAGTGTCCGCACTGAATGGGAGATGTGAGGCCGTCCCTTTAGCACTAAATCCCGGTTGGATTTTTAACCTCGTCCGTGGGCCAGACTGACAAGTCCTTGTGGGTTGGGTGCCCTGTGCGGGGAGCCAGGCACGTGGAGAGCCGCCTGCGCAGGTGCCAGGCAGACCCGTTGGTGAGGACAGGCTGGACCCAACCCCGTGTCCATCCGCCGGTCAGCGAGGTAAGTGGGCAGAAGCGCACGAGGGGCTATAAGGCAGCCCATCCGTCAGCACAACCCAGCCTCACCAAACCCAACCAAACCCAAACAAACCCAACCAAACACAACCAAACACAACCCAACCCAGTCTCACCAAACCCAGCCAAACCAAACCCGACCAAACCCAACCAAACCCAACCTCACCAAACCCAGCCCAACCCAACCCAACCCAGCCTCACCAAACCCAACCAAACCAAACCCGACCAAACCCAACCTCACCAAACCCAGCCTCACCAAAACCCAACCCAGCCTCACCAAACCCAACCAAACCAAACCCGACCAAACCCAACCAAACCCAGCCTCACCAAACCCAGCCCAACCCAACCCAACCAAACCCAACCAAACCCAACCCAGTCTCACCAAACACAAACAAACCAAACCAAACCCAACCTCACCAAACCCAACCAAACCCAACCAAACCAAACACAACCAAACCCAACCCAACCAACCCAGCCTCACCAAACCCAACCAAACCAAACCCAGCCCAACCCAACCCAACCCAGCCTCACCAAACCCAACCAAACACAACCAAACCAAACCCAACCAAACACAACCAAACCCAACCAAACCCAACCCAACCAAACCCAACCAAACACAACCAAACACAACCAAACCCAGCCTCACCAAAACCAACCAAACCCAACCCAAACAAACCCAACCAAACACAACCAAACCCAACCCAAACAAACCCAACCAAACACAACCAAACCCAACCCAACCCAGCCTCACCAAACCCAACCAAACACAACCAAACCCAACAAACACAACCAAACCCAACCCAACCCAACCCAACCCAACCCAACCAAACCCAACCCAGTCTCACCAAACACAACCAAACACAAACAAACCAAACCAAACCCAACCTCACCAAACCCAACCAAACCCAACCCAGCCTCACCAAACACAACCAAACCCACCCAACCAAACCCAACCTCACCAAACCCAACTCAACCAAACCAAACCCAGCCTCACCAAACACAACCAAACCAAACCAAACCCAACCCAACCAAACCCAGCCTAACCAACCCCAACCAACCCCAACCCAACCCAACCCAACCAAACCCAACCCAACCAAACCCAGCCTCACCAACCCCAACCAACCCCAACCAACCCCAACCCAACCCAACCAAACCCAACCAAACCCAACCAAACCAAACCCAACCCCACCAAACCCAACCCCAACCAAACCAAACCAAACCAAACCAAACCCAACGAACCCCAACCAAACCAAACCCCACCAAATCCAACTAATCCCAACCAAACCCAACGTCGCCGCGGGGCCTGAAAAAAGTCAGTAAACTTCAAATGAGTCAAACCACACGAGTATGTTCTCTGACCATAACGGAATAAACTAGAAACGAATAACAAAAAGATACTGGAAAATCCCCCAAATAATTGGAAATTAAGCAACACGCTTCTAAACAACCCAGGGGTCAAAGAAGTCACAGGAAGAGTAGGAAGTACAGTGACCCTTGAGCAACATGTGTCATTAAAACATCTGAGTATAAAAAAAAAAATAAAAGAAAGAGAAAAAAATCAGAATATAACTTTCGACTCCCCCAAAACGTAACTACCAATAGCCTACTGTTGACTGGAAGTCTTACTGAGCACATAAATGGTCAATTAACACACATTCTGTATGTTACGTATATTACATTGTATCCTTACAATAAAGTAAGCAAGGGAAGAAAATGTTATTAAGAAAAATCATAGGGAGAGAAAATACATAATTATTGCAAAAAGTCCACGTGTAAGTGCACTCACAGTTCAAACCCGTTTCTTTCACGGGTCAACTGCATTCCGGGCTGAGTATAATGGAAGCATGCACACCCAAGCTTAGGGTGCAGCTTACGTCGCTCCTGACGGGCTCGGCGACTATGTCAGCAAAGAAGGGAGACTTCACATCAAAGGCTGAAGCATTCTCCTCAGAAAGAGAAAACCACAAATAAAACCCCAAAGTCAGTGGAGGAAGAGAATGAAGAGCGAAACTAACACGCTCGTAAACAGACAGGCGATGGAGGAGAACCAACGTAGCCCAAACTTGTTCTGGAAGGTGAACGAGACTGACAAACCCCTAGCAAGACTGATCAAGAAAAAAAAGAGAGAGAGAGAAATGGTCAGCGACGATGAGGACAGAGGGGACATCACTACAGACCTCACAGGCAGGAAAGTAAACTCGTCAAAACCTCCCGCCCTGACTGGTTTGGCTCAGTGGATAGAGCGTTGGCCTGCAGACCAAAGGGTCCCGGGTTTGATTCGGCTCAAGGGCATGTAAAAAAGCCGCTAACGGACCCTCACAAGCATGGAGGGAAGAAGTCATAACAACCTTTCGTCACGTCTTTCTGAAAATACCTCCCCACTCCACGTGTTGATTTTTTTCTATTGTGAGAGGACGGTTACCAAAGCTGGGGACAGTGAGACACGGAAGGGCCCGAGATAGAAGCAGCAACAGGAGAGAGCGTAGCTGGGCCTCCTTGGTTCTCCGGAAACGTCACGGGAAAGAAGTGGGCCGAGGGGGCTGCTGTGGCTCACTGGGAAGTCAGAGAAAAGGGGGCCCTGGAGACAGGCCCGGGGGTGAGCCTGGGACGAGCCGCCACTGCCCATTGCTCCCCAGGTTGCAAGTCTCGGGATACGCATGCCCCGTGGGGGAAGGACGGTGTGGGAGGGGAGCACCCCCCTTTCTCTATGTGGCCAGGGACATCCCAGGAAAAGAACATTACAGACCAGCATCTCTAACCAACATCGATGCAAAGAAGGAACCCTTCACGCAGCGTTAGCAGGTTAGGACACACACAGGTAAAAAGGGTGACAGTGTGAATAATGAGTTTTACTCCAGAAACGCAAGGTGGGCTCAATAGTCATGAAAACCCAAACAGTGTGATTCCGAAAAGGCATCTGATACCATTCAACCACCTTTCAGGACGAAAAGTCTCAGCAGAGGGAGGAAGGCAAGGCACGTCCTCCCTCCACAAGGGGCGGCTACGAAGCACGCAGCGTGCGTGACGGGGAATGCCAACGGCCGTCTTCTGAGACGGGGCGCCAGGCCGGGATTCTATCCAGTGTTGTCTGGTGGGCGGGGGGTGGGGTGGGCGTGGGGGAGGTCCTGGCCAGGGCGATCAAGTAGGAAAAATAAAGAGGCTGCAGTAAGAAATTAAGTACCGCCTTTCTTTCCAGACACATGGATGTGCACCCCGGAAACCCAACGCACTCACAAGCCAAACCCCCAGGAAGGAATCAAGGGCCCTGGCCCGCTGGGCGAACGGTTAGTGTCAGCCGGTGCACCTGAGGGTCGCCGGTTTGATTCCTGGTCAAGGGCACTTAGCTGGGTTGCAGGTTTGATCGCTGGCCCGTTGGGGCGTGTACGGAGGCAGCCAATCCATGTGTCTCTCTCACATCGATGTTTCTCTCTCTCTCTCTCTCTCTCCCCGCCCCTCCCTCCCTTCTGTTCTATCTAAAATCAATGGAAAAATATTCTTAGGTGAGGATTAACAACGGCAACAACAAAATCAAGGAATTCAGCCAGAACCTGGGGCACTTGGTTACTTTAAAGAAATCAATTGCTTTTCTCCAGGCTGGCAACAGACAGTTGGAAAATGGAAATTTTAAAAGAATAAATACCATTTATAACAGCACATAAAAACCAAATACCCAAGGAGTATTTAACCAAAGATACAGAATGCGAGAACTCGACCGCGAACGCCGGAGAGACGGCGGGAAACCCGAGGCCGGCTCGCCGCGGAGACGCCGGCGCTCCCTCCATCCATCCACATGCCCATCAAAACCCTGCCAGGCGTTCTGGGGGCAGAACTAGACAATTTGATTCTACAGTGTCAATCCAAGTCCAGAGAACTGAGAACAGTCAGGAAATTTTTGAAGAAAAAGAACAAAGTTGGAGAACTCCCACTGCCTGATTTCAAGACGATAAAGCTACGACGCGTGAAAAAATGCCGGCGTCCAGGGATAGGCCACTCATGTCCAGTTCATTGGTTTTTCACAAAGACACCAATGCGGGAAAGGACGTCTTTTGAACGTAACTGCACATTCCTAAGGGGGAAAATGAGCCTGGAGTCCCATCCTCAAAAGTGAAGTTAAGCGCTGGCCGGTTTGGCTCCGTGGATAGAGCATCGGCCTGTGGGCTGAAGGGTCCCAGGTTCAATTCCAGACAAGGGCACATGCCCAAGTTTCGGGCTTGATCCCCAGTAGGGGGCGTGAAGGAAGCAGCCGATCCATGATTCTCATCATTGATGTTTCTCTCTCTCTCCCTCCCCCTTCCTCTCTCTGAAATCAATAAAGCTATGTTTAAAACAACAACAACAAAACACTAACTGTGTCTCTTCAAAACACTATTTAAAAAAAAGTGAAGTTAGCCCTGGCCAGTTTGGCTCCGTGGATAGAGCGTCGGCCTGCGGACTGTAGGGTCCCGGGTTTGATACAGGTCAAGGGCACATGCCCGGGTTGCGGGCTCAGTCCCCAGTAGGGAGCGTGCAGGAGGCAGCCGATCCATGATTCTCATCATTGATGTATCTCTCTCTCCCCCTCTCCTGTCCTCTCTGAAATCAATAAAAACATATTTACAAACAAACAAATAAATAAATAAGTGAAGTGAAAAGTGACATTAGCCCATGACCCTGGCGGGTGTGGCTCAGCTGGTCGAGCGTCCTCCCGAGAACCAGAGGTCACAGGCTGAGCTCCCGGGAGGGCACGTTCGGGCTCCATCCCCAGAAGGGGACGTGCAGGAGGCCGCCGATGGCTATTTCTCACACTGATGTTTCGCTCTCCCCCCCCTCCCCCTTCCTCTCTCTCTCAAAAAACACCAATAAAAACATATTTTAAAAAATGATTTTTTGCCCTAGCTGGTTTGGCTCAGTGGATAGAGCGTTGGCCTGTGGACTGAAGGGTCCTGGGTTCAATTCCCGGTCAGGGCACAGGCCCGGGTTGGGGGCTCCATCCCCAGTGGGGGGTGTGCAGGAGGCACGGCGGGGGGGGTCTTCGCACCCTGCCCACCGCCTGCCAGGGGCAGTGCCCGCAAGGTGGACAGAGCGGCCGCCCAAGGCATCCCTGCAGCTCCGGCCATAGGAGTCTCCCCCCCACTTCCCATTTTCTTCAAACACTTGGCGAAGCAGAACCAGGGAGTTACGAGCTGTGTGAGTTCATTTACGGGGGCCTCCCAGGAAGACAGAACGGTGGTGACGGGGTGGGACAGGCAGCCCGAGGGGGACGGGGGACGGGACTGACACAGCGTCAGCACGAGGCCGTGTTGGGGGGATGGAGCCACAGGCAGCTCCATTCCCCTGGCGGCCCCACAGTCTATGACAGAACTGCAGCCCCACCCTCAACGCCAATTTCTCTGACACTAATTCAGAGAGAAGTCAGCAAACAAACAAACAGAAACACCTGCTGTAGGGGCCTCAGTGCCAGCGGGTCTGACCCAGCCCCCACCTCTCACCCTCTCTCTGTGCCTCAGTTTCCTCGTCTGGGAGGAGCAGGCAAACCCTGCCCATGCCCAGCCGTGCTGGCTGCAGGGAGGGCAGGCGAGGTGCCCCCGGGCTGCGGACCCTCACAGTCCAGCTGGGACCAAAGTCCAGGAGTTGGGCTGGGAGGCCTGGTGGCCGAGCCGACCCGCTCCCCCTCCCTGCCCTGACCTTGGGCACTGAGTCAGCAGCAGTCACCAGCCTGCCCAGGATGGCGGGGAGGGCGGGTCACCCAACACGGTCCAGTTCAAGAGCCACAGGAACTCCCAGCGTCTCCGTGGACCCATTGTATGGATGAGGAAACTGAGGCTCAGAAAGCAGTGACCTGCCTGACCTCTGTGGGCGGGGAGGGAAGTACATGCCTTCCTGGTCAGGTCCCCCACCCTCTCTCTCCTCAGCCGTGCCTGCCCTGCTGTTCTGCGGGCTTGGACGACGACCAGGAACCAGGAATGTGGCCAGCCGCCAGGAGCAGGGAGGTCATGTAGAGAACATGTTCCCTGAGTTCCGAGTGTGAATGAGACGGACCCAGGAGCAAGCGCGGGCAGCTGGCGGGACAGTGGACTGAGCCGGCCCTCCCCGACACCGGGTCAGAGCCAGGCCCCGCGGGCTCCCACAGGCGCCTCTGTCCCAGCTTCTCCCTCAGTTCGCGTCCTCGTTTTGGGGGCCAGGGTGACAATTTCCTTCCCACAGGGTCTTCCCACCTGAGCTTCCCAGACGGCACCAGGCCTTGGCCTCACCTGTGCTGTGTTGGCCACTAGTACCTTCTCCCCCCAACACAGATGCAGGGCTCCCTGCGCCCCCCAGACTGTGAGGGAGGCCCCCACTGTGGCTGAGCCAGGGCAGGTGTGGGCTGTCCCTGCCTCTGGTCCCGATGCGGTGTCAGAAGCTGGGCCGACCACTTCTCCCTGGGCCTCGGCTTCCCTGCTCGAGACCCTGGAGCCGGAGGGGCCGCCTCACCTGCACGTGGTACTGGGAGGTCTCGTGCATGATGACGTTGGAGTTGGAGTACTTCTTCCTCTGCTCTGAACGGGGAGACGCCAGTCACTCACCCCACAGGCGGCCCCGGGGGCCCCTGGCCAAGTGGCTGGACCCGCGGGCTGGGCCACGGGGAGGGCGGAGTGGAGGTGGTGGCCGCCAGGAAAGACGCAGGTCCTGGCAGAAGGCGGCCATCCCTCCATCCCCAGGCCGACCTGCTCAGTCGGTGATGGCGCCTGGGACTGGGGTCTGTCCCGGTGGTGGGGGTGCAGGAGGCTGCCCACCCTGCTGCCAGCTAACATCTCCCTGCCCTCCCAGGGCTCCTGGCTCTCCAGACTGGGCACCCTGTCCACACCCATAGATGAGCCCATGCGTGTGGGGCAGGCCTGCAGCAGACACCTGGCACCCAGTCCCCTCCGATCAGGTTGCAGCAGGAGCTCAGCCGAATCAATATTGATGGCCCTGAATTATTAGTAAAGGCCTCTCCCCTTACCTGGAGGGGGGGACTGGGCCCGGAGCTTCGCGGAGGGGCCTGAGTGGCTGGTTGATTGGGGTCCCAGAGCCTCCCTGGGTGCCCAGGGCTGACCTGCACCTCCCCTGGTGGGGGTGACCCTCCCGTCCTCAACCCTCACTCACCGAACAGGTCCTTGGCGCTCATCTTGGTGGCACTGTCAGACCGGCCCAGGCTGCCACTGCGGGGAGGGGCTGGTGAGGGCGGGGCCTGCACCCCTTCCGGGACTGCTTGTGGTGGGCTGGGGGGGAGGGGCGCCCACCCGCTTAAGGTGAGGAGCCAGGTCCTCTGGGCCCTGGGGGTGGGGGGGGGGGGGACGACACTCACTTGGCAGCGCCTGGGCAGCAGCTCATAGACCCCGACTGGCTCATGGTGTCCTCTGCGTGGCCAGTGGTGGAGGGCAGATCTCAGTGTGGCCCGAGGCCAGGGCCCCGTGCCCGGCTCACCCCTGTGTGGAGGGAGAGCAGGGCTGACGCCTCCCGGCCTGGCCTGGCAGTGGCCTCACTGGGTCTCCTTGCCCCCCGCCCAGATCCAGACCGGAGCCCTGACCACCTGTCCAGGATCTGAGGCCCAGGGCCACCTACCCCGCCATGTCCCAGCAGCCATCACCGCGGCCCATCTCTCCCCAGACCCTGGGTCCTCCACAGGGACCCCAAGACGGGCCAGCAGAGGGGTTCCATTCCCAGAGGCCGTCTGGGTGGGGCTGCGAAGGCTGGTCTGGGGGCTCTGAGGGGGGCTGGGAGGAAGCACCTCCAAGCAGAGGGGATGGCGTCAGAGGCCCTGAGATGGGAGGAGGGCAGGCCAGGATGAGGCTGGAGTGGGGCCCGGGGGACCCAGCACCCCGAGCAAGCCCAGGCGGACCCCCAGGGGCAGGAGCAGAGCCTGGTGCCCCTGGGTCTGCACCCCATGGGGACGCTGGACCCACATCCCCTCCTGTCAAAAGTCACCAGCAAGGGGCTGCAGTGTCGGGGTCTGTCCCGGCCCCGGCCAGCAGCCACAAACGGAGGTGCTGGCATCCAGGGCAGGGAGCAGCCCAGGAGGTGCCGCTTTCACCAGGTCCTACCTGCGGGGAGGGCTCCCAGGAAGTGTGCGGCCTGGGGGCCTCCAGCCACAGCCCCCACCTGCCCACCTGCCCACCTGCCCGAGTCCTGGCTCTCTGGGGAGGGGAGGGTGGGGGCTCGGCCAGCTTCCTCCACCCATCAGTGCCTCGAGAATGAACGGAATGCTCATGACCTCAGTGGGTGAGCCGAGTATTTGTTTAATGGGATTCCTGGCGGGCTGAGCCAAGGGCACTGGGCACATGTGCCCAGGTACACACACACCTTGGTGAAACCGGGCCTGCGGGCACTCAGACACGCACAGGATGACATGGGCCCCTCCCCTTGGAGAGCCCAGGCTGGGAACCAGTGGCCTTCAGCTCCCGGGCGGGCAGGCCGGCGGGGTGGGGAGCATCAGGCCCAGAGGGAGGTGGTCCAGCCCCTGGCATCTGGGTCCCGTGGGGGACAAGACAGGGAGGCTTCTTCCGCTGACGGGGCCGGGGCCCCCGGACCAGGCTGCACTTTGGTTTTACTGAGGTCATTTTCCGGGTGCAAAGGGAGAACCGACCCTGGTGCCTGGTCACACAGGGCAGGGGGAGGAGGCCCCAGCAGGGCAGGGAGGGTGGAGGGACCGGATCCAGGTTCAAATTCCAGCCCCGTAGCCGGGTGACCTTGGGGAGGAGTCAGCTGAAGGCCCAGGGGGAGCCAGGTGGGGCCCTGGCCGTGCTGGTGGGAGCTGCGGGCGAGGAGGGGCCGGCGGGAGGCAGGGAGGGCTGACCGGGACGGGGTGGGGGGCAGGCAGACGCTGAGTGCCCTGGGGAGGCGGGCCAGCGGGCGCTCGGAGCCACCAGGCGGGGCACCAGGCAGGGACCTGGAGAGGCCTGGGCAGGGCCACGGGCGGGCGTGTGCGTGTGCGTGTGTGCGTGTGTGTGTGTGTGTGCAGAGCGGGGGAGGGGCCGCCAGCTGGCCCGGCCTGGGGCAGACTCCACCTGGGTGAGGGCAGCGAGGCCTGTGACGGTGCGCGCGCCTCCCACAGGCACACCCTGCGCGGGGCAGCCCCGAGGAAGAATGTGGGCGAGCCGGAGGCTGGACGGGCCGGACCTTCCCCGGCACCTGCGCCCGCGCCTCCCTGAAACTCCCACACCCCGGCCGTGACCCGGCGCCTGACCCGTCCCGCGCCCCGGCCGGTGTCCGCGCCGCCACCAGGAAGCTCCTGGCGTCCGACCCACACTGAGCCCGCACCCAGGGCCGGCGCCCGCGGAGGCCCGGCGCCCAGGAACCAGGTGCGGCCTGTGGGGCGGGGGACCCCTCACCACCCTGTCGGCGGAGGCCGGGTGCCCACCGACCCCCGGCGGCCGGCGCGGTGCCGGCTCACAAAGGTCCCCGCACCCGCGTGGCCCGCGGACGGGAGGCCAGGCCGCAGCGGGACGGGCTCCCGGCCCCGCGCCCGCCGCAGCCCCTCGCGCCCGCCCGCCGCCCGCAGACCCGCCGCCTCGGCCCGCAGACCCGCCGCCCGCCACCTGGGGAAGCGGAGGCCGGGGCGGCGCCGTCTGTGCGCGGCTCCCGCGTCGCTCGCTCCTGCCGAGGCGCGGGGGGCGGGGGGCGCTGGGTCCCGGACCCCCGGGCGCTCACCTGCTGCTCGCCGCCCGCTAGTCCCCTCGTCCGCGCGCGTCCGTCCGCCCGCCCGTCTGTCCACACCGGGCTCCTGCGCACGGAGGACGGCAGGGCTGGGCCGCCGGACAGGGGCGGAGCCGCCAGAAGGAACCTGAGCGGCAGGTTAGAACCTGGACAACACCGGGGAGGGCGGGGCACCGAGGGCAACCCCGCCCCTGCCCCAAGCCCCGCCCCCAAGGGTTCCCCGCGGGGGATCCCGAACACCCACTGGCGGCCCCCAGCCGACCTCACCCCTAGAGCTGGGTGCCCAGGGGCGGGTGGGGGGAGGCAGGAGCCCCTCTTGCACGGGGACCTGCAGGGTGAGGCTCTGAGACCTTCCGGGGGCCCTGAGCTGTGCGCCATAAGGGGTGGCAGGGCCCCATTCCGGCCCCAGCTTAGGGGCAGAGCCCCCTTTTCTCCCGCCCCCGCTGGTCGCGGAGCACTAGGGCTAGGCTGCGGTCTCAGGGTGGGGGTCCCTTCCCAATAGGAACTCCTGAAGCCTCTATTCTCCGGCACCGAGGGATGAGGTGTCTGGTGGACAGCTGGGGGCGCCTGGGGCCCGGAGCCATTGGGGGCGGGAGTGCTCCCGGCAGTGGCTCCCCCCTCAGCCCAGTCAGGGACAGGGGTGCTTCCTCCTGCAGGGACTCCCGGGCCTCTGCGTGCAGTGGAGGAGGAGGAGGAGGAGGAAGTGCAGAGGGCAGAGGGCAGGCCCAGGTGGAGGTGGGCACCCAAGCCATGGGCAGGGCCCCGGGGCCAGCTGCTCTCCGGGGCTGGGGGAGCTGAAAAGGCTGCACCAAAAGGGTCTGGGGGCCTGAGCCCAGGAGGGCTGGGCAGTTGGCATGCATCTGCTCTCAGCTGGCACAGCCGGTTTCTTGGGGGACCCCTGGGGGCAGGAAGGCCCACCTACACTGCACTTCCCTGGTGCCAGGGCCCCAGGGACTGGCCTGGAGGCATTGCAGGGGTGCCTGTGGAGGGGGTGCCTGTGCAGGGGGAGCAGGAAGTGGCCTTTGTCCTCAGGCCCAGCCCTGGCTTCCTGGTTGTCTCAGCGCTGAGCACCCAGAAGGCAAGGCACTCGCCTGCCCTCGCCCCTCCTGGAGGCAAAGCGGCATCCGAACTCCATGGCGTCGTCGCAGGAGCAACACTGACCGGAGGGCCGGCCTGGAGTCCCAGGTGGTCCTTGGCCACCTGGAGCCATGGTGTCCCTGCCTTTGTGGCCGAGGTGATGGATGTGCTGAGGGCCCAGCGGGGGCCTGCAGGGGAGGGGCCTGAGCCAGAGGTGGGCCCCGCGCGCGCAGTGGGCTCTTGACCAGGGAGCCCTGGAGGAGTAGGTGGCCTCAGTCAGGAAAACTTCAGGGAGGTATACACGCTCTTTATTTTAAAAACACGGTGAAGAGAAACTACACACCCACTCGAACATGTTATTCCAACAGAACACGTGGAGGAGAGTGACTGGAAGGATCAGCTGACAGCAGACCTGGAGCCGTCCGCTCAGTGCAAACGTGACTGGCATTCTAATGGCCGAGGCCAGGACACCTGAGCCCCGGAGTGGCTGTCACCTACCCGGGGCCGGGAGAGTGGTGTCGGCTGAGCCGGGGGCAGGAGCTGCAGGGCCCACAGGCACCCACACCGAGCTGACCGGCTCCCAGCATCTTCCACCCGGGACTCGGCCTGGGCCGCTGAGGAACCGGGACGCCCTGTCCCGCCCCCGCTGTTTCCCGTCGTGTGGGCCCCACGGAGCGCAGACCTGTGAGGAACGCTGCCGCAGCGAGAAAGTGTGCGGCCTGGCACACCCTCAAGGGAGCTGGCCAGGCCGGGGGTGCCAGGGGAAGCCCACTGCCACCCGAGGTTTGTCCCCGGGCAGCCCTGACTCAGCCGCCCCTGGCCCCATCACCCACACCTGGTTCTGTCCTGGTCCTGCCCCCAAGAAGACGCATAAACCACCCAAAGCACCTGGCAGGAACATGCCTTCCTCCAGGGCTGTCCAGGGCCTCGAGGCGCCCGGCTAGCTGATGAAGGCGGCCATGGCCACCACCTGCAGGATGGCCTCCAGGCCGTGGAGCACCAGGAGCGTGGCACTGAGGACCGAGTCTGCCCACAGCACCAGGGTCTGCCAGAGCAGGAAGTAGACGGACAGCAGGGAACTGGCCACAGTGAGGACCAGGCTGGCAGCCAGGGGCAGCTCAGTCTCTGTCAGGTTGCCCTTGGTGCCTGGAGAGCAGAACAAACATGGTGAGTGCCAGGCCGCAGGCACCTGTTCGGCACCCACCACCGCGTGCACCTGGAGGGCGAGGCTGGGCCAACACCGGCGCGCACGCACCTTGGCGGGCGCCAGTGCAGGACCACTGACCACCGGGCTCAGTGTCGGAAAGCAAAACTCACGGGCATCGTTCTCAGGAGGGTGGGGACCGCCCGCAGCTCTGACCTCACCCTGGCCTCTGGGTCAGCTGAGTGGGTGGGACAGAGGGTCGGGCTCCCGAAAACTACCCCAAGTGCGTTCTCACGCCTTTTCCTAAGGTATTTCCCTCTGGGCGAAGGCCCAGAAAAACTGATGTGCAGCTAGAAAAAACAAAACTGCGCTGTTCGCAAATGGGGCAACAGGGCAGATGCGGATGCCCATGTGCCCAGGGCCCGCCGTGGGGGAGCTGGGCAGGGCAGGCGGTTTTGCCGCTGGCCACCCGCCCATGGCAGGAGCCTGGTCTGTGACAGCGGACACTAAGGCCCACGCACTCAGCAGGAGGGCCCACGTGCTTCTGCCTCCAGAGCCCTCGCAGCCCGCCGGGGCTGTGGCCGGGTGGGACATGCCAAGCCGGGAGGTGCGGGCGAACACGCAGCAGCCACAGTGCTGGCGAGCGCCTGCCTGCCCTGGAGTGCGAGAGGCAGACAGGGCGGGAAGCCGGCCATGGAGGTGAGCTGGGGAGGGGTGCAGGGCAAAGGGCACGCTGTGCTCCTGCAGAAGCTCCAGGGCCTCCCACCTCCGGCCTGCGGTCCTGGTGGGGACAGACAGACAGACAGACAGACTGACTGATCACTGCGGCTTCAGGGAGGGGCGCAGGGGGAGCAGAGCGTTTGGCTGCGCGGCGAGCGCTGCTACCCAGCGGCCCCTGCTTCCCACAGAACCCTGTCTCCCAGGACGCGTCCGGGACCAAGCTTCTCAATGAACGAATTAATACTTAATTCACTGTAAGCTGAGCCGCCGGCAACTGGCGGAGCACTCGAGCGAGCGTCCAAGTGTCTCCAAGGGCCGCCCTGTGGACGCGGCTGCTCAGAGGTCGCGGGGAGCCGGCCGCCTGTGTCTAAGTGCCCGCGCTCCTCGCCCAGGCCACTCACCGCAGTGCCAGCGGGCTGCCTCCAGGGCCCCGGTCAGCAGCAGCAGAGTCAGGTCGAGCACCAGGCGATCCTGAGGGTAACTGAACGCCTGGCCTGCAGGGCGGGCACCCCCAGGGCTCAGGTTCCAGCCGCAGGGCAGCACCCCAGCCCCGCCCCCTCTGGCTCAGGACTCACTTTTGTAGGCGATCAGCAGGAGCGTGGCCAGGAGGTAGACTGCGGCGAACGTCCCGCCGAGGCAGAGCAGCACCTGCAGGAGGACTGAGGGGAGCTGGGGAGCCGTTAAGGACTCGTCCTGCAGCCATGCTCCCCGGGCGCCCACCCGGGGACCGGGCGAGAGGGGCTGCCCGGCCTCCAGCTTAGGCCCCCGGTGTCCCGGGAGCGGTGTGGGGGGGGGGGGGGGGCGCGAGACCGCCCCTCACAGGGACACACTGGCCGGGAGCAGGGGGACGGGCACAGCCGGCAGCAGAGCCGGGTGCCCAGGTGGCATCACCCTGACCACGGCCCCGGCTACGAGCCAGGGAGAGAAGAGAGATTCTGTTTTCTCCAAATAAAGTCTGTTTCTCTCATCTGGGGAGCAGTTAGATACCCGCCTCCAGCTTTCGCGAGCTCCGCACTCGGGGTGTGTTCCTGCCACAGGGCTGCGCGCATTCTGAGGGGCCCCCACTCCCGGACCCCCGACTGCCAGCCCGGGGGGGGGGGGCCCCCACTGCCAGCACCGGGCCCCCCACTGCCAGCACCGGGGGGCCACCCACTCCCGGGCCCCCCACTGCCAGCCCCGGCTCCCCACTGCCAGCCCCCGGCCCCCCCACTCCCGGGCGCAGGGGGGCAGGCGGGCGCCCGGCAGCTTCCACTCGGAAGTCACCTGGACCCGCCAATCGTGGCGCCGGGCACTTGCTCCTGGGACTCGGGGAAGGGGGCGGGGGTCAAAGGCCAAGGAGCCGGAGGGGTCCTGGCGCCGAGGACGGGGCGCCGCGCAGGATACGGGCGCGGGGGACGCGCTCCCTGGAGGGCAGAGCGGCGGTCAGGGCCGCGCCGGGACGGGCTGGGCACGGGGACCCCCGCCCCGCCTCACTGCCCGGGGCGCACGAGGGGCCTGCGGACACCGGGCTGCGCGCCCCCGGGCCCTGCGACCCCCCGGCTTCTCGCCCCCGCGGGGCCCCCACGGCCCCCCCGCTCCGACCGGGACGGGCACCGCGCGCGGCCGGTCCACGCCGCCAGCGTGAGGAGGGACGGAGCGGCGGGCACAGGGGCGGCCCGGGCCCGGGCGGGCAGGGCTCCCGGCGGAGCCGCCACAGGCCCGGCCCGTCCTGCCCCGGGGAGAACCGGGCCGCCGCTTCCCCTCCGCGCCCGGGACCCGGTGTCCCGCGCCCCGCGCCCCGCGCAGGCCGAGCCCTCACCTCGCCGCGCGGCCGCCATCTTGCCCGCCCCGCCCCTGGCCCCGCCCCCGGGCCCGCCCCGCCGTCCCGGCATGCCCCGCGCCGCGCTCGCGCCCCTTCGGCGGCCCTCGGTTCCGGACTCCAGGCCGTCGGCTCGGCTCGCCTGGGCCCCTTCGTGCCGGTTCGGCCTCCGCTCGGGCATCCTCGGCTCGGCTCGCCGCGCGGCCGGGCGGGCTCGGCGGAGTCCGGATGGAGGACTCGGACGCGGCCGCCAAGCAGCTGGGCCTGGCCGAGGCGGCGGCGGTGGCGGCCGCGGCCGCTGTGGCGGCGGCGGCCGCGGCCGCGGCGGGCAGCGAGGCCGACGAGCCGGTGCTCCACAGGGACGAGGACTCGGAGGAGGACGGCGACTCGCAGGCGGAGCGCGAGACGCGGCGGGTGACGGCCGTGGCGGTGATGGCCGCTGAGCCCAGGCACATGGACATGGGCGCCGAGGCCCTGCCCGGCCCCGACGAGGCTGCTGCGGCCGCCGCCGCCTTCGCAGGCAAGTGCTGCCGGCCCGCGCCGCCCGCCCGCCCCTCCCGCGCGCACCTCCCTGCACGCACTGCGCCCGACAGTCCACCCCTGCACCGCGTGCACCTGCTCCTTACACCTGCACCCCGCACCGACCAGTCCACACCCTCACCCCACAGAGCTCCGCACAGCCAGCTCACACCTGTCCCGCACGCCTGCCGCGCACCTGCCCCGCGCACACCGCCCGCACACCACACCCTGCCCCTGCACACCTCCCTGCATACCCACACCCTACACCTGCCCCTGCACACCTCCCTGCATACCCACACCCGCACCTGCCCCTGCACACCTCCCTGCATACCCACACCCGCACCCGCCCTGCACACCTCCCTGCACACCCACACCCTACACCTGCCCCTGCACACCTCCCTGCACAACCACACTGCCCGCACACCACACCCTGCACACCCACACCCGCACCTGCCCCTGCACACCCACACCTGCCCCTGCACACTTCCCTGCACACCCACACCCTGCACACCGCCCACACACCACACCCGCACCTGCCCCTGCACACTTCCCTGCACACCCACACCCTGCACACCGCCCACACACCACACCCGCACCTGCCCCTGCACACCTCCCTGCACACCCACACCCTACACCTGCCCCTGCACACCCACACTGCCCGCACACCACACCCTGCACACCCACACCCTGCACCTGCCCCTGCACACCTCCCTGCACACCCACACCCTACACCTGCCCGTGCATACCTGGACCGACCATCCCACACCTGCCCCACATGCCTGCCCTAAGCACCTGTCCCCCACATGCACCTCCCCTGCACAAGCCCCAGGGACAGCCCGGCACCTGCCTCACACCCGCTGTGTGCCCCGTCGTCCCTGCACACCTGGCTCTGCATGCACATCTGCTCCCTGAACCCCTTTTCCTTGTGCCAGCCCACCCCCTGCTGTTCCGCACTCTGTGCTCTTTCCAGAACCTTCTCAGCACCTACCCCTGCCCTGCCTGCCTTGTCTGTCTGGTCCGTGTGTGTGTGTGTGTGTGTGTGTGTGTTCACATAGGTGACCATTTAGCCCTGGGGCTGCGAGGGGCCCAGCGCCGGTGCCTAGGTGTGGTCTGTTCAGGCTCCTCGGAGGCTGTGTGGCGCGCAGGGTTCAGCTTTCGTTGCTAAACTCGGTCGACGTTGGGGTTTCGCACCGGGAAGTTTTTCTTCAGGCTTCTGTCCTCTTTGCACGTACGTTTCCGAGCGCAGAGATGTGACGTCACTCTTCGTGACCTCAGAAAGTTGTATTGATGTCATGTTTTTTCCCTGCAAAACTTTATAGTTGTGTTCTTTGTTTGTTTTAAATATATTTCTTATTGATTGCAAAGAGGAAGGGAGTGGGAGAGAGAGATAGAAACATCAATGATGAGAGAGAATCACTGGTTGGCTGCCTCCTGCACGCCTCCCACTGGGGACTGAGCCCCACAACCCGGGCCTGTGCCCTGGCCGGGAATGGGACCGTGACCTCCTGGTTCCTAGGCTGATGCTCAACCACTGAGCCACACTGGCTGGGCTATAGTTGTGTTTTGCGTGTGTTGAAGCCGTAAAACCTTCTGTTCCCAGGGACATAGGTTCGGAAGTTTCCAGGTGGCCCCTGAGGCCGCCCCTTGGGCAGAGGGCTGCTCTGTGGCCTTGAGACTTGAATGTGTGTTCAGACAGGGTTCCCTCCGCACACGGGCTCTATGGAAGTAAAGGGGGAGGTGGGGCCAGGAGGGTCCCCCGACCCCCACCCCTAGGGAGGGCAGAGCAAGAAGAGCTCACGCAGGTGGCACTGCTGTCTGGTGGGCGTGGCTGTGGACCTGCATGGTTCTCTCCTCAAAGGGGACAGAGGCCAGGAGCGGGCGGTGGTGCCCGGGACGCTGGGCGGGCACATCGGGCGCAGGAAGGGCTCTCCTGGGTGGCTCTTCGCCGCAGCAGAAGGCGCTGCCCGAGGCGGGGCGGCCTCTGCCTGGAAGAACTGACCAGTCAGGCTGTGGTCCAGACATGTCGGCGAGGCCTCCGTGTGACGGCGCCAGCGTGAGGAGCAGCCCCGCGCCGGGCACCCTGGCGGTGGCGGAGCCTGGGCTCATGGCGCTGAGTCAGGCTCCTGTGTTGCAGAGGTGACCACTGTGACGGTGGCCAACGTGGGCGCCTCGGCGGACAACGTCTTCACCACCTCGGTGGCCAACGCCGCCTCGCTCTCGGGCCACGTTCTGGTGAGCTGCTCCGTTAGCCGCCCAGGCCCGGGCTTCCGCTCCGCCGGCCTCCTCCTTAGCTGTGTCACTGTGGGGCGGGGGGGTGGGGGGGGTAGAGCTGCAGTGGGACCAGCTGTGCAGTGTGGGTGGGTGAAGGGACCCTTCTGAGCCCCGGGGTCAGGGGACAGTGCTCCTGCCCCCCTCGCCAGGTGACCGTGCAGGGCCCCTGGGGTGGGAGCGCCCGGTGTCCCCCGGGGCCAGTTTCCCCCGTGGCCCGGCCCTGCCTGCTTTCCCGCTGGACGTCGGCCGAGGCCTGTCTCGGGCTTTTCTGGAGCAGCTGACTGTGTAGCTGCGGCGGGCGGCCTCCGGTGAACTCAGGGCCGCGCAGCCCGGCATCGACTCTCCTCGTTGTAGGCTCTGCGTTTACGTTTTGATGACATCTTTGAAAGAGACCCACGAGACGTGGCAGGCGTCCCCGTGGTGACATTAGGGAGAGACTCGCGGCAGGGGCAGGCCCCAGGGCGCCAGGCGACACCCCCGCGGCCGTCCCCGAGACGACTTAGGGTGCACCCTCCCCTCTAGTCCGGCAGGACTGCCCTGCAGATCGGGGACAGCCTGAACACGGAAAAGGCCACGCTGATCGTGGTGCACACGGACGGGAGCATCGTGGAGACCACGGGGCTGAAGGGGCCGGCCGCTCCGCTCACCCCAGGTACGGGCCCGCCCGCCCCACAGCCCGTGGGGTGTATCCTGGGGTTGACTTGCTTATTTTTGTAGTCAGTTTGGAATAGCAATTATTGTTATTTTTTAAAACGTATGTTCATTGCTTTCAGAGAGGAAGGGAGAGGGAGAGAGAGATAGAAACATCAATGATGAGAGAGAATCACTGACTGGCTGCCTCCTGCAAGTTGGACTGAGCCCGCAACCCAGGCATGTGCCCTTGACCAGAATCGAACCTGGGACCTTTCTGTCTGTAGGCCGATGCTCTATCCACTGAGCCACACCGGCCAGGGCTGGAACAGCAAGTGTTATTAAGTGGGGTTTTTCCGGGCTGAGGAAGAGCTGCCTATGGGGCCTCATCTGGAGGGAGGGCGGTGCTGTGGGGACCACCTGGGACCCGCCGTGGACCTCAGCGAGGCCACTGACCGTCCTGGTTCCACCCGGCGCATTCGGGGTCTCACCGCCAAATGCTTTCTGTGCCAAGGTCCTCAGTCTCCTCCCACCCCCCTGGCGCCCGGGCAAGAGAAAGGGGGCAGCAAGTACAACTGGGACCCGTCGGTGTACGACAGCGAGCTGCCCGTACGCTGCCGCAACATCAGCGGCACCCTCTACAAGAACCGGCTGGGCTCAGGTAGGCAGGCCCTGCCGCCTCACGTCGGAGACCCCTGCGTGGCAGCCCCAGGGCACGCTTGGGCCCGCAAACTAGTTAAGGACACAGGCGAAGTCACGGGCTCCCCAGGAGGTCCGGGTGGTGGTGGTGGGGAACCAGGAAGCGCGGTGACCCAGGCGAGGGAAAGGCGGGACTGAGGAGCCTGTTCCTGGCTCAGATGGGGACCTGAGGCAGCGGGCTCTGTCTGGGCAGCTGCCTCGAGCTCAGCGTGGCAGCGTGGGCAGTGGCTGCAGATCCAAGACACGGGCAGATCTGCCCCGCAGCCGGGGTCCACGCAGGAGTGGGTGAGGTCCCGCAGGCCGGGACCAGCCCGCAGGAGGCGGGAACCGCCATCCCTCGTTCCAGGAGGCCGGGGCCGATGCATCAAGCAGGGGGAGAACTGGTACAGCCCCACGGAGTTCGAAGCCATGGCCGGGAGAGCCAGCAGCAAGGACTGGAAGCGGAGCATCCGCTACGCGGGCCGGCCCCTGCAGTGCCTCATCCAGGTGCGCTCCTCGCCCCCCGCCCCGCGTCAGGGCGGCTCCCCATCCTGGGCTGGGCTCACACCGCAGGCCCGCCCCTGCAGTGCCTCATCCAGGTGCGCTCCTCGCCCCCCCCCGCCCCCCAAATCAGGGCGGCTCCCCACCCTGGGCTGGGCTCACACCGCAGGCCCGCCCCTGCAGTGCCTCATCCAGGTGCGCTCCTCGCCCCCCTGCCCCGCATCAGGGCGGCTCCCCACCGCGGGCTGGGCTCACACCGCGGGCAGGCCCCTGCAGTGCCTCATCCAGGTGCGCTCCTCCCCCCCCCCCCCAAATCAGGGCGGCTCCCCACCCTGGGCTGGGCTCACACCGCGGGCAGGCCCTCGGGCAGCCACGTGGTCACCTCTGTGTCTCTCATCTCCCGATGCTTCGAGCAGGGGCGATGGCGACGTTTGCCCGTGTAGTGGCGGAAGGCCTGGGCGAGGCGCTGCGTCTTCTGGCCCAGCCTGGCTTTCTGGGAGTTGATACGGGGAGGATGCTGTGGAATCGACATCCTGGAAAAAAGGGTCGATCTGACCACCAGCATCAGCATCGTGGAGGGAGCGGAGGGAAGGTTCTGGAAGGCGCAGGATCTTGTCTTTACGGACAGCTCACGTTCAGGGCAGTCTGACGGGTCGCGGCACTTTCTGATTCCAGGACGGGATCCTGAACCCTCACGCGGCCTCCTGCACCTGTGCCGCCTGCTGCGACGACATGACCTTGGTGAGTGCGGAGGTCAAGCGCCTGGCGGCCCTGGCGCCCCTCCGCCTTCCTCTGCCCTGCACAGAGGTTGTCCTTACTGGTCTTGGGCGTGTGCCCCCTCCTCCCCCCCCCCCCCCCCCGCCCCCCGTGTCCCCGGCAACCCTTCAGACCAGTTTCCTGCTCAAATTCCGTTTTCAAACTTTACTCTGGGGATCGATCGATGGCGTGGCTGGGCACGTGCTCGGCCCCGGAACGGTGGTTAGGGGAACATCAGAGGAAGCATCTTGAGATAATGGAAAGCTGAACCCCCAAACCAGACACTTTTAAAACAAATTTTTATTGATTTCAGAGACAGAGAGGGAAAGAGAGATAGAGGCATCAGTGATGAGAGAGAATCACTGATCGGCTGCCTCCTGCACGCCCCCCACTGGGGATTGAGCCCACAACAATGGGCATGTGCCCTGACCGGGAATCTCCTGGTTCATGGGTCAGTGCTCAACCACGGAGCTACACTGGCCAGGCCCAGACACTTAAAAAACAAACAAACAACTTTATTACATTTCAGAGAGAGGAAGGGAGAGGGAGAGAGAGACAGGGAGAGAGAGAATCGGTTGCCTCTCACATGTGCCCTCACTGGGAATCACACCCAAATCCTTTGGTGTATGGATGACGCTCCGGCCAGCCGAGCACCCGTCCGGGGCAGGCACTTTTAATGACGGTGTCTCGTCAGAGGGGAGTCTTCATAAAGACGTGGAAACTGCCAAGGGAACCAGATAGAAGCTCTAGACTCCAAAGCCAGGCTCCCCAGCTGGCGGCCGAGAAGGTCAGCCCAGGCCCCTCCGCACACCGAGCAGGTGTGGCCCTTCCTGGGGCTCGGGAACTCGCGAGACCGCGTCCCTGAGGCCTGGGCCTCTCCCACGCAGCCATCGGCCGGGCCTCCCCACGGAGCTCCCGCTACCTTCCCCGTTTTCCTGGTGTCACTGCTCCCCGGGGTTTCTTGTTGGTTGGTGACCGCGGTGCCTCCTCCCTGCATTGGGACCAAGGGCCTGCGGTCCCTCTCCTTTGCCTGGTCCCCTTGTTTTCTTGGGCTTCCTGGATGTTCCGTAGGGTGACCTGACTCTCCTGTGTTCCTTCGAAAGTGTCTTTCCCAGCCGTGGGCAAACTACGGCCCGTTTGAAATGAATAAAACTAAAAAAAAAAAGACCGTACCCTTTTATGTAATGATGTTTACTTTGAATTTATATTAGTTCACACAAACACTCCATCCATGCTTTTGTTCCGGCCTCCGGTCCAGTTTAAGAACCCATTGTGGCCCTCGAGTCAAAAAGTTTGCCCACCCCTGGTCTTTCCCATCCTTGGAAGGAATTGGGGGCCAACAGAGAGGGGGTTCTGAGTGCAGCTTGCCTCCTGCTGGCCCCGTGGACAGCGGAGCCAGGCCCCACTTAATCCATGGACAGCGTGAGCTGGGCCCCACTTAACCCATGGGCAGCGGAGCCGGGCCCCACTTAACCCGTGGACAGCGGAGCCGGGCCCCACTTAACCCGTGGACAGCGGAGCCGGGCCCCACTTAACCCGTGGACAGCGTGAGCCGGGCCCCACTTAACCCGTGGACAGCGGAGCCGGGCCCCACTTAACCCGTGGACAGCGTGAGCCGGGCCCCACTTAACCCGTGGACAGCGTGAGCCAGGCCCCACTTAACCCGTGGACAGCGTGAGCCGGGCCCCACTTAACCCGTGGACAGCGTGAGCCGGGCCCCACTTAACCCGTGGACAGCGTGAGCCGCGCTCACGCCAGCGCCCGTCTGTGCTCCCCGCAGAGCGGCCCAGTCCGGCTCTTTGTCCCCTATAAGCGGCGCAAGAAGGAGAACGAGCTGCCCGCAGCCCCGGGCAAGAAGGAGGCCCCCAAGAACATCACGCTGCTCCCGGCCACGGCCGCCACCACCTGTGAGTCCTGGACACGCTTCCCTCCTCCCCGCGCACGCTGCTGTCAGCACTCTGGCCCCCGCTGCCCCTCCCTGCCCTGCCTGCCTCTGTGGGCAGCCCCAGGTCTCCCCCAGGTGCCGGTCCATTTCTCACGGGTCCGCGGAGGAGTCTGCAGCACGCGTGGTGTCCCCGCCGGCCGGGCTCCTGGGGTCCTGAGGCCCCGCCGAGCGGTAAACCCGCCTCTGCCCTTGCAGTCACTGTGACCCCCTCAGGACAGATCACTACCTCTGGCGCACTGGCCTTCGACCGGGCGTCCACTGTGGAGGCCACGGCTGTCATCTCCGAGAGTCCGGCCCAGGGGGACGTCTTCGCGGGAGCCACAGGCAAGTGGTCTTAGCCCCGCCTGACCCGCACGCGCCTCGCCGGCCGCCGGCACCTGGAGGGGCCTCGGGCAGGGAGTTCCGTTGGTTGGGAGCCATGTGGCACCCGGAGGCATGAGCTGGGGGCGTAGGGAGCTCGGGGGGGCAGTGAGGGGGGGTGATGAGCGGGGCAGGACCAGGCCACCTGAAAAGCTCACAGCTGCCAAGCCCGCTCTAGTCCAGCGCTGGCCTGTGGGGACACGCGTGACCACGGGTGCAGTGTATGTGCTAGCAGCCGCGCTGGGGAAGGGACCCTGGGAACTAACCTTTGCTGCGTCCCAGTCCCGTCACCGGCACAGGTTAGACCCGCCCGTCTCGGGCCGCTGCCACGCGTGGCGGGAGCTGCCCCGGGGGACGCGCGGCCGGGCCATGTCTGCGCGGCCGGTCACGAGCGCCCTCCTTTCTCGCTGCAGTGCAAGAGGCGGGCGTGCAGCCCCCGTGCCGGGTCGGCCACGCGGAGCCTCACTACCCTGGGTACCAGGACAGCTGCCAGGTCGCGCCCTTCCCGGAAGCTGCGTTGCCCACGGCGCACCCCAAAATAGGTCAGTCTGGACGGCTCCCGCGTGCGCAGGCGGCTGGCCTCGGAGCCGCTGCTTTGGCAGGGATCCTGCATGAAGGAGGGCGTGCTTGGCTTTGTCTGCTGATGCCTCGGGTCGGGGCCGTGCCCACCCCGTTTGTCACAGGGTTTTATGAGGACCTGGGCACGCGTGTGTACGGAGACCGTGTGACCCAAGCAGCCCGGGTCACCTTCCCCCACGAGGACCGGCACGTTCCGTACCGTGAAGGGGCCTCGCCCACAGACGAGGCCGCAGTTCTATAAAGCGTGGCCTCAGTCTCCCTCGCTCGTTCCATTCCCCCTTTTCCCCTGCAAATCTCCCCCCTTACATCACGCTGCTTCTGCCCCTCCCCCGGCAGCACCTCTGGCTCCCGGGCCGGGTGAGGGCCTGGGCTGGGCCTGGGTGGCGAGCTGAGCCCTCCCCGGGTCAGCGCACGCCCGCGGTAGCTGCCTGGAGGCCGGGACCGGTGGCTGCTCTCACGGGCTCCCGCCTCCTCCTGTCGCTGCTCCTGCACTGCCCCAGGTCTGCCTGCTGTCCAAGCTCCCGGCCTCTGGCACCGTGGGTGCCGGGGGCTCGGGTCGGGGGTCTGGTCCTGACCCTCCTCGCGGGGATGGTGCTGCAAAGCCGAGGCCTGGTCCGGTCCGTGGCTGGAGCTGCTGGTCCTGCCCCAGCACCCACGTCCAGTGACGGCAGGTGGGGAGTGCGTGCACCAGGAGGGGGCGCGTGCTCCCACGGGTGCTCTCTCTGGAGGGCTGGGTGTGGACCCCCGGCAGCCCCCGGACCCTGCTGCTGGGGGGCTCCGCCCCAGGCTGTGTGTTGAGTCCCCGCATCGCCCAAAGCACAGAAACCACAGGGTCCTGGTTCCCTTCCCTCCCGTCTTTGTAACTTTCTCCTCTGAACTGAGAAGCCTTAATTCTCTCGTCCTGATCGGTGCGACCACAGACGCCCAGGGCTCCCTGCAGCCAGGGCCGCCGCGGACTCCACGCCTCCAACTGCTCGCCTTCAAATGGAGGTTTTTGCCCTGCTGCTGTGGCGTCTGCTTTGGCTCCGTGGTCAGAGCGTCAGCCCGCCGACCCAGGGCCGAGGGTTCGATTTCTGGTCAAGGGCATGTGCCTCGGTTGCCGGTTCCCCAGCCCGGTCGGGGCACGTGCAGGAGGCAGCCTGTCAATGTGTCTCACATCGATGTTTCTCTCTCTGTCTCTCTGCCTCCCTTCCACTCTCTCTAAAAATCAATGGAAAAATATCCTCAGGTGAGGATTAAAAAAGAACAATAAAAACAAATAAAAGTGAGGGTTTTGCATTTATCCTTACCCAAGGAGGAAGGGAGAGAGAGAAACATCGATCAGTTATCTCTCGCATGTCCCCGACCGGGTATCGAACCCACAACCTAGGTATGTGCCATGAGTGGGAATCGAACCTGTGACCCTTTGGTGTAAGGGATGGCGCTCCGGCCAGCAGAGCCACCCCGGCCTGGGCTTCGTCACTCGCCTCTAAGCCAAGGTGGCTGTGCTGACGCTGAGTCCCAGGTGTCCCCTGTGATGTGCGTGTTTCCTGTCAGGGGCTCCCAGCAGAGGCCCCGCCCGGGTCTTGAGGTTCCCTGTAGTGAGGCTCCTGCTGGAGCCCTTCCTCCCCTTCGCTGTCCCCTCGGCCGCCCTGCCCGGTGCGTTTTGCTCGCGGTTTGTGTCTGTCACCAAATGTCCAGCCGCCCTCCTGGGCCGTGGAGCTAGGAGACCCCGAGTGACCCCAAGTCCAGAGCATTGAGGGGCAGGCCCCGCGGCATTCAGCCGCTGACCGCCCTGCGTTCCGCTCGTGGATGAGGTTCGGATGGCACTGGGGAGCGGGGAGCGCACTGATGCTGGTTGTGTCTTGCTTTCCCGACCTTCCAGTGCTGACCTCCCTGCCGGCCCTGGCGGTCCCGCCCTCCCACCCCGCCAAGGCCGTCTCGCCCGCCGTGGTCAACGGGCTGGAGCTGTCGGAGCCGCGGAGCTGGCTGTACCTGGAGGAGATGGTCAACTCCCTGCTCAGCACGGCCCAGCAGCTGAAGACGCTGTTCGAGCAAGCCAAGCAGGCCAGCTCCTACCGCGAGGCCGCCGCGGCCCAGGCCCGGGTGCAGGCGGACGCCGAGCGCAAGGAGGTAACGTGGGGCGCGGAACCGCGGGGGGCAACGCCTGTGTGGGGGCCACGCCTGGTGTGGCCAGAGACGAGTCAGACTCAGGGAACGTGGTGAGCAGCGTGGTCCCGCCCCTTCTCACGCAGAGCAAGTGTGCGTGGGGTGTGCAAGCAAAAGTCAGATTGACTTGCTTCCATCGAATTTCCTAAGAAAAAAAATTCTATGCAAGAAAACGTTTTCACTTATTTCTACTTCTTATAGGTCAAAGGATAGAAGAGCTTTTACGGTTTTTAATTTCCTAAATGACTTCTTAACGTGTGATTAACTGTTTTCCTTTAAAAATGTTTCACTCTCAGTTACAGTGACGATGACATTACACTGACTCCTGGGGGGCTCAGTGGTTAGGCATTGCTGTACCCATCAGGCGTCGCCCCATAAGTCTCGTACCCGCCGGGCGCCATGGTGATTAATTTGTCTTCAAGGAAGAAAAACATTGCTTCTACCCATGAAGAGAGAGAATTTTAAAATACTTAAAAAATACCATTCCAGCCCTGGCCGGTCGCCCAGTGGTCAGAGTGTCGGGCTGCACACCGAGGGGTCCCGGGTTTGGTTCCGGTCCAGGGCACGGACCTCCGGTGCGGGCTCAGTCCCGGCGCAGAGCCATGTTCGGGAGGCAGCCGGTCCGTGTGCTTCTCTCCCATCGCGGTTTCTCTCCCTCTCCCGCTCCCTCTGCCCTCCTCCCTTCCACTCTATCTACACGGCCCTGGGCGCGGATCACAATATGTGCGTACAGTTCCCACTAATCCCTGCCGAATGCCGAGCTTTAGGGAAAGAGAAAAGCTCAAGGCCCAAAAGATTTATAATTATTCACCCAAATAACGTGGGTTCGGCTCTGTGCCCTCAGGCCCCCTGGGTGGTGGGTTTTAAAATGAAAAACCAAGTCTTGGCACCAGTGTCCTGTGGATGAGCACTCGCTCTAGGAAGGCGCCACCAGCATGTCCCGCAGCGTGGACCCTGCAGCATGGACTCGCCCACAACGTGGACCCCCCAGCAGCGTGGACCCTGCAGCGTGGACCCAGCAGCGTGGACCCAGCAGCATGGACTCCCCCACAACGTGGACCCCCCGCAGCGTGGACCCCCCAGCAGCATGGACCCAGCAGCGTGGACCCAGCAGCGTGGACCCAGCAGCATGGACTCCCCCACAACGTGGACCCCCTGCAGCGTGGATCCCCCAGCAGCGTGGACCCCCCAGCAGCGTGGACCTAGCAGCATGGACTCCCCCACAACGTGGACCCCCCGCAGCGTGGACCCAGCAGCATGGACTCCCCCACAACGTGGACCCCCTGCAGCGTGGATCCCCCAGCAGCATGGACCCCCCAGCAGCGTGGACCTAGCAGCATGGACTCCCCCACAACGTGGACCCCCCGCAGCGTGGACCCAGCAGCATGGACCCCCCAGCAGCGTGGACCCTGCAGCGTGGACCCCCCAGCAGCGTGGACCCTGCAGCGTGGACCCCGTGGGGCTGAGACTATCAATAACATGAAAACGGGAGTGGCTGAGCTCCCGGCGGAGAAATGAAACCAAAGTGACAGCCGCTTGGTGCGTGGAGCCGGACCAGGCACCTGCCTCCACGGAGAAATGAAACCAGCCGACCAAACAGAAAGCGAGCTGTGAGCCAGTTGTTTAGTTTCTTTTTACAGCGAAATGGCCTTCGGGCAGTGAGTGACATGGTGGCCGTTTCTGTGGCAAAGATGCTCGTAGAGAAAGTACCAGGCCCGGTCCCGGCACCCGTGTGACCTGCCTGTGCCGGGACCTGCGTCGCCCCCCTCTGGTCCCCCCTCCTCTGCGCTGCCCCCCCCCCCGTGTTGTCCTTCCACTGGGCCCCCCTCCTCTGCGTCGCCCCCCTCTGGTCCCCCCTCCTCTGCGCCACCCCCCCCCCCCCCGCATCATTCCCCCCGGGAGAACTTACCTGCCCCCACGCTGGGGGATACTGGGGGCTTCGTCTTCTGGCTGAGGAGCAGGTGCACCACCTGCAGGGCTGTCCCGTGTGGTCCCGTTGCGCTCGCGTCCCTGCTGCCACACGGTGGCCCCCGTTGCCTCCAGTGCGCTGAGCGTGTTCCTGCCTCCTCAGCTGACCTGGCGCGGGGCCCCCGGGTCTGTGCCTGGGACCTGCTCGGCTCCTTGGCTGTGGCCACGCTCTCCTTCCTGCGCCTGGTCATTTCCGGCGGTTTGTTGGACGCTGGCTTGTGCGTGGTGGAGATGGTTGGAGTCTCTTCCTCCCCCCAGCACTGTGGGGTTGGTCCCGGGAAGCGGTCCGATGCCTGGCAGGTCCTCTCCCCCTTCCTTCGGGTGGTCTGTGCCGTCCCCCCGCCGGACACATCCGGACGCCGGGCCCTCTGGGTTTTAGGGGAACCCCTGGCCTCTTGCTGGAGCTGCAGCCCCGCGCCCTGTGGTTCCTTCTGCCAGGTTGCACCCCCACCTGCTGTCGGGCTTTCCCCTTCACGTCTCTGTGTGTTACGTCCGGGATGTCTGAGAGGGTCTGCCCGACGCAGTGGCTCTGGCCCAGCCACGACAGCGGCCGCGCTTGCTCTCTGCACGGCCTGGGCAGAGGCGCTGAGCCGCCGAGTAACTGATCGCTTACCACTTACCTCCTCTGCGTTAGGTGTTCCTAAGCACTGTCCTAGCCCTAATGTTTAAAATACGTCTTTATTGATTTTTAGAGAGAGAGGAAGGAAGAGGGAGAGCGAGAGCAAGAGTGAGTAAGAGAGGGAAAGAGAGAGAGAGAGAGAAACATCAATGAGAGGAACACCCATCAGCCGCCTCCTGCGCGCGCCCCCTACGGGGACCGAGCCCACAACCGGCACGTGCCCTGACGGAAATGAACTGTGACCTCCTGGTTCATGGGCCGACGCTCACCACTGAGCCGCTGGCGAGGGCTGCGGGGATTATTATTACTTTTTTAATAGGGAACGCTTCATGAATTTGCGTGTTGTCCTTGCGCAGGGGCCGGGCTGATCTCCTCTGTACCGTTCAGTTTTAGTGCATGTGCTGCCGAAGCGAGCCCTGGGGGTTGTTTTAAAGGGCGGCGATGAGGGACCCTGAGGTGCAGGGGACACTGTGGGGCTGCTCCCTCGTGCTGCATCGGGGCTGCCCGTCCTGCAGGGGAGGGGGGCGGTCCCGGTGCGTCTCTGGCTCAGGTTGTGCGGAGGAGCGTGAGTTGGGAAACAGACACTTGGGCCCTTACTCACTAGTAGAATGACCCCGAATCGTTCCCAGCCCCCCTCGCCCAGGCTGCTGAGCGCCGAGTGTGGGGACACTGCCGTTCCCACCTGGGGACGCTGGCCAGACGGACAGATGGCCGGAGGGGCAGGTGGAGCTCGGGTTTGAGGGCGCCCGCTGCGCTGGGATCTGGACTTGGGGCCGGCGAGGAAACAAAAGGGGAACACTCTCCACTCCTAGTTCCACATCTTCCTTCCTGCTGCCCTCCAACACTCTCCAGGGGTGAGCGGACACAGATTGCTTCCCCGGGTGGGGCGGGAGCAGCTGCTGGGTGCCGTTCCCACGAGGGAGCAGCCACAGCTCAGCCTCTTCTTCCTAGGGGCCCGGGCCCAGGCCCAGGTGGGTGCGGCCCTGTGCCCCTGGAGCAGCCAGGCCCCACCCTGGAAGGCTGCTCCATGTTTCTCTGAAACCCTCAGCCAGGCGGCTCAGCCTGTGAGGAGGGGTTCAGCCGACCCCCCCGCTGGAGCCCCAGCCTTTGAAATGGCTGGGCTGTCACAGGCCTTTCTCTTGGGCTGTAGATACAACGTGTTCTCTTTTTAAAAAAATGTTTTTTTATTGATTTCAGAGAGGAAGGGAGAGGGAGGGAGAGATGGAAACATCAATGATGAGAGAGAACCATGGAACGGCTGCCTCCTGCACGCCCCCCACTGGGGATCCAGCCCGCACCCCCGGCCTGTGCCCTGACTGGGAACCGAACCGTGACCTCCTGGTTCACAGGTCGAGGCTCAGCCACTGAGCCACGCCGGCCGGGCTACGACGTGTCGTTCTTAGACAACGTATGGACTCATGGGCACAGACAGTGTGGTGACTGCCGGGGGGTGGGGGGGTAGACAAGGGTAAAGGGGTGAATATAAATGGTGATGGAGGAGCCTTGACCTGGGCTGGTGAACACACAGGACAATGCACAGGTGATTTCGTGTAGAATTGTTCACCTGAACCCAATGTCGCCCAGGAAATTCAATCAAAAAGAACTATTTTTATTGAAAGCTGAGCACGGAGGCCCCGAGATGGTAGGTCCTCACCCCTGTCAGGCCGAGCCACCCCTGCCCGACACGTGGGCCCAGCACCTGCCGGTGCACAGACCTGGCCCCCCGCCCCCCAACGGTCACGCCCATGTGGTGAGAGCCGGCCACCCTCAGCGCCGTGTTCCTGCGAAAGGGAGGCTCTTGGGGGAGACTTCACCCCTCGGAGGCTCCCTCCAGCGGCCTTGGGGGCCTGGGGGCCGTAGGCACGAGGGAGAAGCCCCCCACGAGGGAGAAGACCCCACGTCCCTGGAACACGGCGACAGCAGTGACCTGGGGGAAGCAGGCACGGCCAGGCAGGCAAGGACGCACGTGGTCCAAGCGTTTCCTGCGGTCGGTCGTGCTGAGTGGCCTGTTGGGGGCTTGCGGCGACATGAATGACAGCCAGTCGCGAGTGAATTTCCGTCCCTGGGCCCACACCGTGGAAGGACCTGTCGTCACAGGCACTTCTGGTTGACGTGACGTTGGAAGGAGTCGGGGTTGGACGGGCAAACCCTGGTGACCAGAGGGGAGCTCGTGAGGAGCCCGCCACACTGTCCTCCTGTCCTCCGAGAGTCTGGGTGTGCAGATGCGGCCGGGACGGGAGGCCGCGGGGTCGGAGGGCGAGACCTCGCCCGGCCCCATGACCGAGGGCACACGCAGGGCTGGGTGGCCCTGGACGGCCTGCTCCCCGCGACTGGAACTTAAAAGGCCCCGTTTAGCGCAGCCGGACCACTCAAGAGATTGTCACAGCGCCGACGTGGCCGCCGCATCCATGTGTGTAATCAGCGCAGCCGATGAAACGGGCAGGAGAGCGGTGCCCTTGGCCGGCAGGGCACAGGTCCAGCGTGTGGCCGCGTGGCTGGGGCTGCACCACAGCCTCCGTGGGGGGTATCCCGGGCCGGTGCCTCCACCTCTGCTCCCCGGCCAGCAGACCCGCTCTCCCTGCGGAACCCTCCCTCCTGCAGGCTCCTTCCGCCCGCCCCCCGTCAGGTTTCGTCATGAACAGTCCGGGCCGGGGGCACGTGGACCCGGGTGATGCGAGCTCCCACGGTGGTTTTCGGAGTGGAAGCGTTCGTGTGTTAAATATAGCCTTCTGCGAAGAAGGAAGCTGAAGTTCAGAACAGAAACCGGGCGGCTTGCTGGGGAGCTCCCGCGTGCAGGGCTGGTGGGCACAGACAGGTCCTAAAGCAAGCCCGTCAAACCCACAGGCTCACACGGGCCAAACAAACAGGTGTCAGTGTACGTGGCCGCAGAAAAACAAAAGCTTCCATTTTCACAGAAACGTAGGTTTATTCCGACAGAGACATGCTGAAAGCAAAGGGCTGGAACAAATGAGTCATCGTTCACATAATAGAACATTGTAATAAAAGTTAATACTTTTTCTTGAACATTCACTTACCAGACACTGAAAAACTGCACAAAGGAATAAGCGTCACGCAAATAAACCTATTTTTCTTGTTCTCCGAAAGCGAAATCTTTCCTGTTGCGCACACCCAACAAGTCAGTCCGAGACTAATGAGGTGGCCATCGGCTGCTAAAATATTCGCCGCTAGTGTTAGTGGAGAGAAATGGTGCGCCTGCAGGTAAGGCGCGTAAGGGAAATGAATGCAACACAGTTATAGTAATCAGTCATTAGCAAACGTTGTAGTTTGTTATTGATGTCTAACAGGATATTGTAAAAATTAAGTTATGAAATTTTTATTAAAAAATTTTTTTTAATTCATCCTCACCCGAGGTTACTTTTCCATTGATATTTAGGGAGAGTGGAAGAGAGAGGGAAAGAGACAGAAACATCAATGTGAGAGAGACACATCAATTAGTTGCCTCCTGAATGCGCCCTGACCAGGGCCCCGGCCAGGGAGGAGCCTGCAACGGAGGTACATGCCCTTGACCGGAATTGAACCTGGGACCCTTCAGTCCGCAGGTCGACGCTCTATCCACTGAGCCAGACCAGCCAGGACTTAACATGTTTCTTGTGAACCGTTACACTGGCTGGGCCGCATGCGGCCTGCGAGTTTGACATCCTGTTCTAGCGTGTGCCCGTCTGCTGCCTGTTGCGCTTGCGCTTGGAGCTGACATCAGGGCTGGTGTCCGCAGTGTCACCCGATCGTGCCAACTGAGGTCCGCCAGGGTCAGGCTGGCGACCCTATGTGCGGCCCTCAGCTGATCAGAGAGAAAAGCTCCAACCCTGTAATTTACACAAAATGTACATTTCAGGGAGCCTCATGGCTGGAGGGCTGGGCGCGGTGTGGGCCGCTCAGCATCTGCTGACCCCCCAGCCCTTCAGGCCAGCCCCCCATGTCCGGCCCAGGCCTGTCACCGCCCATGGAGAATTCTGTCCCCAGCCTTGGTCCTCTGCGTGCGGCGGAAGCGGGACCAGCTGCCCTGGAGGTGGCGGGCATGGGTGTGGGCGTGGGGGCGGCCCCGGCCCTCCCGTCTGTGCCCGCACTGGTTTCCCTGTCGCCCGGCACTGACTGGCCCTGTCCTTGCAGCAGTCCTGTGTCAACTGCGGCCGGGAGGCCCTGAGCGAGTGCACCGGCTGCCACAAGGTCAACTACTGCTCCACCTTCTGCCAGCGCAAGGTAGGCTGCCTCCCCACGGGGCGGGGGGGGCGGGGGGCCGGCAGGGGGCTGCTCACCGTGGCCTTCGGCCTTGTGGTCAGCGCCCCAGCCCAGGGCCCCTGTGTCTATTCCCACCGTTCGGCCTTCCATCGAAAGAGGTTAAATGGGTGTTTTCCCGGGGCCTCGAGGCCACCTCGCCGGGCCCTGCCTGCTCTCTCCTCGGCCTGTTTGGGGATTTCTACAAAGGAAGATGGTGGTGGGAGGACGGGCCACACAGCTACGCGTGTCACTCAGCCTCCCCCGGCCAGGGACGCACCCGTGGGGCCCAAGCACTGTCCGTTCTCACCAGAAGTCCTCGGGTGGGCGACCGAGCAGGGCCGTGTGGGTGTGGCACGTGGCAGGGCAGGGGCTTCCTGGGCCCGGGGGCAGTGGGGGGGAGGCCGGAGCCTGCTCACAGCACCCGTAGGACGTGAGGGCAGGACAGCTCAGCCCACGCATCTCCGTTGGGAACCCCGTCCGGGGGGCAGGCACCGGCTCCTGTTCCTCCAGGAGTGCGTGTCCAGTGCCTTCCCGTCACGTCACTGGGTACCACACCCTCACCTCGCCCTGTGCCAGGCCACGTCGGCTTCCCTGGCGTCCAGCCTCCTGCAAGCCCTGGTCCAGGCTCCATGCCCACCTGGGGGTGAGGGTGCTGGGGTCTCGCTCAGCGCCCTCCCCGTCCTCCCGGGAACCCCAGCCTCCGCCGCCCCCTGGCTCCAGCTGCGGTTTTCATCGTTGCGATTATAAACCGCGCTGTGGCAGCACCACAGATACAAGTATTCCCTTGAAGGGCATTATTTTTTTTAATGTATTTTTATTGATTTCAGAGAGGAAGGGAGAGGGGGAGAGAGACATCAGTGATGAGAGAGAATCATCAATCGGCTGCCTCCTGCACGCCCCACGCCCCACGCTGGGGATCCAGCCCGCAACCCAGGCACATGCCCCGACCGAGAATCAACCGGCCTCAGCCACTGAGCCGCACCAGCCGGGCTGCACAGACATCGTTCCGTTAGATCCCTGGACGCCTTCCAGGGTCTCGGTGTCTGAAGGCTCCTCCTGGTTGCTGGCCTGGGCGCTCGTCCCTCAGATGCAGGTGGGCGAGGCTGGGCACACAGCGCCCCGGCTGCGGCCTCGGCGGAGACTCCTGGCTGCTGCCAGGGGGCAGCTCCTGTAACGGTGCCTCTCCCTGCAGGACTGGAAGGACCACCAGCACATGTGTGGTCAGGCAGCGTCGGTCACCGTGCAGGGGGACGAAGTCCAGGTCGCCGAGGGCGTGATCGAGAAAGTCCCTGTGTGAGGGGCACTGGCCCCCCTCTGCGGTGCCCGGCTTCTCGGGCCCAGGACCCCTCGAGGACTTCGCAGTGGAGTGGGGGGTGGGAGGGCATTGAAAAGGGGGGAAAACTTGCTGGCCAAGTTATGAACAGAGTTGGGCTGACCTGTGCCCTGGGAAGTGAACCCCCGCCGCCCGGAAGCCCCCAGGAAGGCCAGGGCAGCAAAGGCCGGGCCTCGGCGGCCGGGGGGAGGGGCGTCTCACGGTGCTTTTATATTCTTGGATCACGAGGGTCCGGTCTTACCCACGGGTGTGTTGTGTGTGTAACACGCGTGTACATATGTGTCTCAGTAAAGTCGATCCCTAACCCAATCCCAGCTCTCACCTCCCAGACACTGGGAGGCGGGTCGGCCTGCCTCAGTTTCTCCTGATCTTGTGGTGAGAAAGCCTTGACTGAGAAAGTGCACAGACCTCGGGGACACCAGGCCCTGCAGCCATCTTCCCGCCCGGCTGTCACCCCAGGAGCAGAGGCAGGAGCGCGAGGGCCATGCTGCCCAGGGACGGGTCCCGCAGGCCTCGGAGCTGCCGTCCAGCTTGGAAGTCAGAGCCTGCGTGTAACCTCACCCCTTTAGCTCAGGCCTGCCCCTCCGGCACTGACCACTGAGCCCCACGGTGCTGGTGGGGCCACCGCAGGGCTCAGCACCTGCGTGGAACCTGGTCCTCAGGCGACGGAGACCTCAGGGAGGGTCGCGTGGGGCCTGCGCCCCCTGAAGCGCCTCCGCCTGGCGGTACCTCGCTCTGCGGCTGCGCTGGCTAGTCTGGGTTTTCTGTCACTTGTTTACCAAGCACTTGTGAGGCGGCTGTGCCCTGGCACTTCCTCTTCCTCTTCCCGCCTCCGCCACCGCCTGGGGAATGAAGGCTGGGGCGGGGCCCGGGCAGAGGTGGGGCACCCGCTGGGTCTGAACCTGGCCCACCTGCAGCCCGACACCCTCCTGGCCCTGTCCTGGGAGGGCTGGTCAGCGGGTTCTGTCCGCAGTCTGCGGCCTCCGGAGCGTGGACAGTGGCACCGGCTCCTCCCAGGCCAGGCCCTGCAGGAGCAGCTGGCCCTCCTGGGAAGGTTCCCTGGAACTATGGGCAATCACGCTTCCCCTTTTCTTCACAATAGAGAGGCCTCAGGCCCAGCCCGAGTGGCTCAGGGGTTGAGCGTTGACCTATGTCCCGGGAGGCCTCCGTTCAATTCCCCGCCAGGCACACGCCGGGGGTTCGGGCTCAATCCCAATAGGGGGCGTGCAGCAGGCGGCCGACCAGGGATTCTCGTCGTTGATGTTTCTCTCTCCCCCTCTCCCTTCCTCTCTGAAATGTGTACAGAAAGAAGGTGCCCCAAACTCAAGCAACCACCAAAGCTGGGCTCTGCCCAGGTTCCCCGCACCCCCACCTCCATCCGTTAGACCCTTGTCCAGCAGGAAAGTCTCATTATTCAGCAGGGCCAGGTGGCCATGGGACAGGTCTCCAAGGGGATGGGGTGGTCAGGGAGGCTTCTTGGAGGAGGTGGCAGCGGAGACCAGGAGCAGGAGAGGGTGCGCACCCAGAGAGGAGCGATCTTGCAGGCAGAGCCCTGCCTGGTGCATGGTGCCCGGCACCGCACAGCCACACCCCACAGATGCAGGAGAGAACTCAGCACGCAGCCGCCGTCTGCGGGACAGACAGCTCCCAGCACTCCTCCCGTGGCAGACGGGAAGTCCACGCGGGGCTGCGCTGGTTGGAGGGGCCCAGAGCTATGTCTTGTGGGGGGGAAGCTTGGGTGGCTCTGCCCTGCCTTGGCCCTGGGCCCCATCGTCTGCGTGCCCTTGGGGGAGGAGGGAGTCTGCCTAGGTGGGCCCACCAGCACCCGGCCCTCTCCTCAGGCTTTGGGCGGCTCTGGCAGGAGCTGTGCTCTGACCTGGAGTCAGCTCAGCTGTGTTTTCACGGGACAGCGGAGCGGCCGCCTTGGCTGGTCTGGGGGGGGGGCCCACTGTGGGAAGGGGCCCCCCACCACAGGAAACTTTGTCCCCAGCCCAGTGCAAAGCCCCTGCAGGGTAAACTGTCCACTCTGTCCCTTTGGGGCGGAGCGGCGGCGGGGCGGGGGGGCAGCCCGGGCATGGGAGAGGAAGCTGCTAGCCCAAAACGCTGGGTGGGGGGCTGGGCCCTGCAGCTGAGGCTCAGGTGTGGGGGAGGGGGCCTGCTGGAGCTGTGGGCACTGTGGTGAGCCCCAGGGCACCCCAGGGAGCAGAGCCCGGGCCTGGATGCCTCTCTTTGGGCCGAGCTGAGCACTCCCCAAGTTCAAACCCACCAACCTCTCACCCCACCCCGTGCTCCCACCTCACCCTGAGCCAGGAGTCAGTTTGGGGGGGGAGGGTCTGTTCTCTGGGCTTCCTCGGAAGAAAGGAGGGGACTAACTGGCCTGATGGGGGTCAGTGGGCGTCTGGGCTTCATGTGGGGCCGGCTCCTCCTCCTTGGCCCCCTCCCCGTCTCACCCCGAGGGGCCTTCTGGGCAGGTGTTTGGAAGGA
This sequence comes from Myotis yumanensis, assembly GCF_028538775.1. Classification (NCBI taxonomy): domain Eukaryota; kingdom Metazoa; phylum Chordata; class Mammalia; order Chiroptera; family Vespertilionidae; genus Myotis; species Myotis yumanensis. The sequence continues at coordinate 1,426,680 of NW_027223761.1, read as the reverse complement.
ACCCGTTTATTTATTTAAAAAAAGAACACAGGTGTCTTTATTGATTTCAGAGAGGAAGGGAGAGAGAGATAGAAACATCAGTGATAAGAGAGAACCATTGATTGGCTGCCTCCTGCCCAGGAATCGAACCCGAGACCCTTCAGTCTGCAGGCCGTGGCTCTATCCACTGAGCCAAACCAGCCAGGGCAGGAATCCGCTTAACACGTGGTACAAAATCGCCTCCTCCCTGGCCAGGGCCTGGCCCCTGAGGCAAAGTGGGAGCTCAGAGACGGCTGGGGACGGGTGAGGGGGTGCTCTGCTCAGCTGCAGGGGCGCAGGGCCTTGCGGAAGACGGTGCGAAACTCGGCGTTGAAGACCGTGTAGATGAGCGGGTTGAGGGCGCTGTTGAGGTAGCCCAGCCAGGTGACCGCGCTGACCAGCCGCGGGGGCACGGCGCAGGCGGGGCACAGCGCCCGCGTCATGTGCACCACGAAGAAGGGCGTCCAGCAAACCAGGAAGGCCCCTGGGCGGGGGGTGGGGGGGGCGAGTGAGCCTGGGCCCTGCAGAGCCCGGCGGGGCCCCGGGCCGCCACCCCCCCGCCCCACGCCGACAGGGGCGGGCACCCACCGACCACCACGGGCAGGACCCTCATGGCCTTGCGCTCCCGGCCGGTGATCTTGGCGCGGCTCCTGCGGGCTTGCGGCGGGGGCGGGGGCGGGCCGGCCTCGGGGGGCGCGGCGGCGGCGGGAGGCGGCGGGCCGGGGCCGCTGGGCCGGCGGGGCGCGCGGGCGTGCAGTTTGGCGCGGCGCGCGGCCCCCCAGCGCCGCAGGCCCCGGAAGGTGGCCCAGTAGAGCAGCAGCATGAGCGGGCAGGGCAGGAGGAAGGAGCACACGGACGAGTAGACCACGTAGTCGCGGTCCTCCAGGCGGCACGCGGTGGGGTCGCGGCCGCGCGTGTCGTTGAGGCCGCACAGCACGGGCGCCGCCACCGCCGCCGCCAGCAGCCACGTGGCGCCGATGAGCAGCAGCTGCCGCCCGCCTCGGCCCTGGCGGTTGTAGCGCAGGGGCACGGCCACGGCCACGAACCTGCGGGGAGCACGGGCAGGGCGGTGGGACTTGGGGGGGAGCTGGGGGCGGGGCCAGAGGGGAGGGACAGGGAGCTGGGGGCGGGGCCAGAGGGGAGGGACAGGGAGCTGGGGGCGGGGCCCGAGGAGAGGGAGAGGGAGCTGGAGGCGGGGCCCGAGGAGAGGGAGAGGGAGCTGGGGGCGGGGCCCGAGGAGAGGGAAAGGGAGCTGGGGGCGGGGCCCGAGGAGAGGGAGAGGGAGCTGGGGGCGGGGCCCGAGGAGAGGGAGAGGGAGCTGGGGGCGGGGCCCGAGGAGAGGGAAAGGGAGCTGGGGGCGGGGCCCGAGGAGAGGGACAGGGAGCTGGGGGCGGGGCCCGAGGAGAGGGAGAGGGAGCTGGGGGCGGGGCCCGAGGAGAGGGACAGGGAGCTGGGGGCGGGGCCCGAGGAGAGGGAGAGGGAGCTGGAGGCGGGGCCCGAGGAGAGGGAGAGGGAGCTGGAGGCGGGGCCCGAGGAGAGGGAGAGGGAGCTGGGGGCGGGGCCCGAGGAGAGGGAAAGGGAGCTGGGGGCGGGGCCCGAGGAGAGGGACAGGGAGCTGGGGGCGGGGCCCGAGGAGAGGGACAGGGAGCTGGGGGCGGGGGCCCGAGGAGAGGGACAGGGAGCTGGGGGCGGGGCCCGAGGAGAGGGACAGGGAGCTGGGGGCGGGGCCCGAGGAGAGGGAGAGGGAGCTGGAGGCGGGGCCAGAGGGGAGGGACAGGGAGCTGGGGGCGGGGCCCGAGGAGAGGGACAGGGAGCTGGGGGCGGGGCCCGAGGGGAGGGACAGGGAGCTGGGGGCGGGGCCAGAGGGGAGGGACAGGGAGCTGGGGGCGGGGCCCGAGGGGAGGGACAGGGAGCTGGGGGCGGGGCCCGAGGAGAGGGACAGGGAGCTGGGGGCGGGGCCAGAGGGGAGGAACAGGGAGCTGGGGGCGGGGGACAGTTAAGGGGGCGAGAGCTGGGGGCGGGGCCCGGGGGTCTCGGGGCGCGGCCAGGGGTGGGGGCGGGGCGAGTGGGGAAGGAGCGGGGCGGGCGGGGATGCGGCGGGGCGGGGTGCTGGGCCGCCCACCTGTCCACGCTGATGGCGCACAGGTTGAAGATGGAAGCGGTGCACAGCATGACGTCCATGGCCATGAGCGCGTCGCAGAGGCGGGGGCTCAGCAGCCACACGCCGCCCTGGACCTGGGCCGAGAGGAGGGGGGCGGGGGCAGCAACAAGGGACACACGACGCGCTGACTCCCCAGCCAGGCCCAGGCCGCAGCCCCTCGCCGGGTCCCCCCGCGCCTCCTTTTGTTGGAGCTGGGAAAGGCCTGGGAGGTCGGGGGGCCAGGGGAAGTGGACCCTGATCTCTGATGACATGGGGCCCAGGGGGTCCCCACCCCGGGCTGCTCTGAGGTACCCCCGCCACTCATGTCCTCCCCAGAGCACGGCTGAGAGTCGGTCTGTGGATAAGCTGCCACTGCTCTGGGGTTTTGGACAAATGGCTTCACTTCTGTGCCCTCGCCTGTGAAATTGTCCGGAGAACAAACGAATTAAAAATATCAAGGCCTCCTCACTGTGCACAGCGCCCCCACCACGGGCAACGGAGCAGACAGCCCCCACCCCCACCCCCGTCCTTCTAAATCCCCTCCCGCTGATTCGGGACGATTAGGAGCTTAAGACCTGCACCGTGACGTCTGCTCTGCGGCTCTCGGAACCGCAGGCCATTCCTGTCCTTGTCCCTCTGGCCTCTGCCCCAGCCCTACCGCCTCACCGTCTCCGCATAAGAAAACCCGCGCCTCCCTGCCCCACGGCCAGGACACGGTGTCTCCCCCCGCCCCAGCCCTCAGCAGCGTCTCCGCCCAGGCCTTGGAGTGGAAGGGGTGGCACCTGGGTCACCGGTTCTAGACCCCACAGCCACCCCTCAGTTCTGCTGTCCCCCCAGATCTCCCCCCCCTTCACTGCTCCTCCCACTGTGGCTGCGTCTGTGCACGAATGGGGGGCTCCTTCCGTGGGTTGCACGAGTGTGTGTTCCTGGTCACGCGCGGCTGTGGCCTGTGCAGTGATGTGTGTCTGTGCCCCCGGGGGAGCGGGCGGGGGAAGCCTAACCCTGCCCGTCCAGCCGGCTCCCTGGGAGGTGGAGCCCCGCGGAGGGCGGGGGGGGGGGGCCCTGGGCCGCCCCAGTCGCCTGCCGTGGGGTCCCCGGCTTGAAGGACAGAGGCCTCTCTTGGGTGGTAACAAACGCTAAGACAGGAAGGGCTCCTGGGAAGGCAAGAGGAGGGTCGTCGCGTGGCGGGGACAGGGCACGAAGGAGCGGGAGGGGGGCGCCACGCGTGGGCTCCGCGCTCACCTCGGAGTAGACGAACAGCGGCAGCACGAGCAGGGCGAGCAGCAGGTCCGCGGCCGCCAGGCTCACGATGAAGTAGTTGGTGGGCGTCTGCAGGGCGCGCTCGGCCGCCACGCTCACGCACACGAGCGAGTTCCCCGCGAGCACCGCGCCGATGAGCAGCACGCCCCCCACCAGCGCCGCCGCCGCCCCCGCGCCGCCGCCGCTCGCTCCCCGCGCCCCCAGCAGCCCGTCCGCTTCTGTGGCGCTGCGGTTCCCCATGGCGCCCGGGCCGGGAGCCCCGGGAGCCCCCCCGGCGGCGCTCAGCACCGCAGACAGCGCGCAGGTCGCGACCCCGGGCGCCCCGCCCTCCGGCACGCCCCCCCCCCCCCCCCCCCCCCCCGCCCCGTCCCGCAGGGTCCCGGGCGGGCGGCCCCGGTGCACCTGTGTTTGCACGTCGGGGGGGGCGGGTAGGTGGGGCCACGCAATGGCCAATGGGACGCAAGCTGAGCGAGATGATGGGCACGCGCGGGCCCGGTCAGGGGCGGGTGTGGCGCGCGGGTCTGGGCTCCGGGAAACCCACGGAGATGGAAGGTCGCCGAACCACACCCCGAGGCGCGCGAGCACCCACGCCCGCGCTGTTCCGCCGGCCGCGGGGGTCCCCCGGGTCCCCAGTGCCCACGCTGGGCTCCACCTCCCACGGACACTCGTGGAGGCGCCTGGAGGCGTTGGTGGGGCCGGGTTCTCACTCCACCCCGTTCACGAGCCGTGGGAGGACCTACTTCTCAGGCTCCCAGCGCGGGGGACACTCCACCCGCGGGCTTGGGCGCTCAGGCTCCGCCCCCTTGGGTCCCTGAGGTCCACCCTCACCTTCCCTCCGCATCCCTCCGACCCCACCCCCGCGTGCCCTGGCACGTCCCCCACAATAACGGGCCTCCAGCCCAGGGCCCTGCACCCATTGCAGGAAGCAGCCTTTCCTTTCGTCTGGTACCCGGGGACCCCCTCCCCCAACACCCCCATCCCCCCCCCCCGCCACCCCCCCTACACCCCCGCCACTGCCTGACCCTCCAGCCTCCAGGCGGGCAGCTAAGTGGTCAGCCCCAAACCCCCTCTATCACCTTGGGGCCTGTGGCCTTGAGCCCGTGTGCTCCCTCCTCAGCCCGGGACCTGGGACCTGGGACCTGGCGCTGACCTCCCGTCTTAGGTGAGAGAAGAAGGGGGGAGGGAGGGGGATGAGCACTCGGGGTGCTTAGCGATGCCTGTGGCCGAGAAAAGAAAAGCCCCAGTGAGCTCCCCTCACCCTGCACCCGCCGGGCCTCCAACTCACTGGGCCCATCGCTCCACCTGCCAACACCATGGGGCGGGGGGGGGGGGGGGGGGGGGGGGGGGGGGGGGGAGCCCTGGTGCACAGGTAAGACTGCCTCTGCAGAGCAGGTGCACGGCCCCCGCCCCCCCACGCCGTCAGCCGGACTGTCCTCTCAGATGAGCGCCGTGCACAGAAAGAGCCGCGGGAAAGTGTCCCCAGCGAGAAGGTTCACTGTGGACGTCCTGAGTCGCGTGACACCTGGCAGGGAGCCCTGTCCGCAGGGGGGCGGCGGTGCCACAGGAATGCTGGCTTCAAGGCCCCGTGGGGAGGGCTCCCTGCCCCTCATGTTGGCCGATAGATGGCATGAGACTGATACTGACCCTTCCCACAGAGGGCATCCGGGCCGAGTTTTCTTCGTTGGACAGAATTTTGTTGTTGTCATTGTTAATCCTCGCTGATTGCGAGAGAGTGGAAGAGAGGGAGGGAAGGGAGCGAAAGAGAGAGAAACGTCAATGACGGGCCGCCTCCTGCACCTGGTGGACCGAACCTGCCACTCAGGTATGTGCCCTGGGCCTGGGATCGAGCCCGGGACCCTTCGGTGCGCCGGTCCCTAGGCCGAAGCTCCAACCATTGAGCCCCACGAGCCAGGGCTTGCGGACAGGCTTCGCGGGGAAGTCAGCTTCTCCAGCACACGCAGGACTGACTGCTCAGGCTCCTTCCGGGTGGAGAAGCCTGTCGGCCCAGGATCTATTTCCGGTTCGTTGTCCAATACGGCCTGGCCGGCGACCATGTTCCCACGCCTGTGACAAGGCCTCTCCACCCGCACACCTGTAAGTAGTATCTTTCCTTTATTTCCTTGGTCAGTCTTGTTAGAGGTTTGTCCATTTTATTGATCTTTTCAAGCTGAAACAGCTTTTGGTTTCATTGATTTCCCCC